>NW_028327175.1:172458176-172612105 GCF_987537825.1 Furipterus horrens | reverse complement strand
ATTTCATGTTGTTTTTCATAGTGGCTGCACCAGCCTGCATTCCCAGCAATAGTGCACTAGGGTCCCCATTTCTCCACATTGTTGCCAGCACTTGTTGTTTGTTGATTTGTTGATGATGGCCATTCTGACTCATGTGAAGTGGTATTTAAGTGTCATTTAAAGCCAGAGGATGGTCTCAGTCTTTCTAAAATGAAACCTGTCTGTTAAATTTGGCCACACAGGTAGGTGGGAACAGAAATGGTCTTAATGGTACATGAACTCTCAACTTACTTGAGGTTATTTATCAGAGCTCAGTTGTATGACTTTACCAGTGTAGATTTTATATTTCACTCTTTCTTGATTGAGGTGCCATTTAGAATTCAAATTGTCTTCCAGCAAATGCAAAAATCAAAGCAGATACACATATAGTAATTTACCAGCCAAGCTTTTCATTGCAGATTTCCAATTTGCTCACCCCTTAACTTACTCTCTCTGATAAACAATACCCCTTGGAATGAAAGGTGTAGTGATAACATCATCATTAATATTGTAATCAATTATTTTTTTTTAATCATTACTATTGTTATTTAGCCCTTAAGTTAGCACTACAAAGAAATCATTGTATATAAACAGTCTAAGAGATATGTGGAAACACCAGGTATCTGAATGGAGCAAATCTGAGGCACCTTTTTTTTAATACAGTATTTCTTAACAGTTGGCAGTTTAACCATATAGATACATCAAAGAATTTAAGACATCAGAAGGCAAAGCATACTTGGTGGTTGGCAATACAATGTGTGCATGCTCTACAAATCTTGATTTACTCCTTTTGTAGTCAATTTAAGGTTATACAAAGGCCTTAAAGTCATATTGAAGATAGTTTGGGTCTTACTCTACTCTTGACTTAAATTTTCTAACACAACTTTTCTCATCTGTCAAATCCAGGTAATGATTGCATTGTTGGGAAATTTAAATGGGGAAAAACATGCAAAAGTGTTTATCACCCACTTGACATATTTCCTAGAAAGTGCTTTATAAATGTTAGCTCTTTGCTTTATTAAAATGATGAAGTGTGGATCCTGAACATTCTGCGATGATCTGATGATTCTCACTGAAAATACTTTGTATGTCTGTATCACATAGGTAAGAATTAATTGACAACCAAATAAATTAAGAAATATTTTTGATATTTAGAAATTAGGTTTCTTAAAATGTTCCATCAGTAAATATAATAAGGATAAATGGGAAGTGTAACAGATTCTTACTCATTAATTTTCTTAAGATTTCTAGTGTGAGAAAGCTGGAGTGGATAGTTTTGATAACTGGTAGATGTATTAGAGAGCACTCTGGTTTGTTGCTTTTGAGCTAGATGGTATACTTTACATCTGTTGTGTTGCTTACTATTTCCATAACCCTAAGCCAGTAATATTGCCTCTTTGAGCCCTGCTTTCTCATTGAAAATAATACCTACTTCACAGGAATTGTGGTAACAAATAAATTAGGTAACTGAATGCTTAGCCCCTGATGCAATGCTAGGTATCTTGTAGATGTATAAAAATATTCTTGGACTAAATTAAAATTATTAGGAAGTGAGAGATGAGAAATAATGTATAAGAAGCATCCTTACGCCAAACAGGTAGAAGAATCAGAGTGTGGGAAGGTGATAAGATAAACTCCAGATAATAAAGCTATACTGTCATTCCATGACTTTCTAGTGAGTTTTTAATTTCACTAAATTCATTTTCTCAACAAAAACAGAACAATTACATCTTTGGTTTTCATAAAAGATTTTGTGTTAATCTTTTTTCTTATAAGGCATGTGCTAGACTGAATGTTTGTGTCCTCCAAATTCATATTTTGAAACTTTGTTTCTTGTGTGATGGTATTAGGAGGTGGGGTCTTTGGGAAGGATTAGGTTATGGAGATGGAGCCCTCAGGATGGGATTAATGCTTTTATTGAAGAGACACTGGAGAGCTGCCTTGTTCCTCCCACCATGTGAGGACACAGAAAGATGAATGAATGTCTATGAAGCAGGAAGTGAGTTCTCATCAGACACCAAATCTGCTGGTGCCTTAATCTTGGACTTCTCAGCTTCTCAAACTATGAGAAATAAATTGCTGTTGTTTTCAAACACCAAGTCTATGATATCCTGTTACAACAACTTGAACAAACTAAAACAGGAGGTCATTAGAATTTTTAAAAAATAATTCCCCTGGCCTTTTTTCTTTTATCTCCAAACAAAAATATTTGAAACTCCTTTGCCTCAAAGATTACTTCACATAATTTCTTGGCAACAAACTGGAGAAAGGTTGTAGAGATTCAAGAGTTCTAACTGTATCTAAATTAAATCCTGAGCAAAAATACCTGTTGCCCAACAGGGACTTGAGCTCTCACCATCAAGTCTTGTACAGAAATTATAAATTTCTATTTCAAACATCATTTACATTTTGTCTTATGAGCCATCAACAAACCTAAAACCATGACACAAGCACAATTCTATGCTTCCCACAGAAGCCTGCAAATTAAGATGCCTAATTTTGAACACCAAGAGAAACTGCAGACCTAAGGCTAGGACTACCTGGGGAAAAAAATGTGGGCAAACTGCCCTTCATCCTTCCCCTGAACATGACCATACAAGATGTGCAAATTCCAGAGGGCCATGTAATGTTTTGATTGTGGAAGCTCGTGGGATACCAGACTTGGCCATTGAATAGCAGTGCGCTCTTTAAAAATCTACTTATCTTTTCTGAACCCCACTTCTGACATCTAGAAGACTGAGATGCATATTATTTACACACAACATTGTTATTAAGTGAACATAAGTAAATTAGAAGCTGTAACAGGGTTTGTAGGTGCTAGTTATTATTTTCAAACAGTGCAATTAGTAGAGTGGGTTCTGAAAAATGGGAGTAGTGGTGGATATTTGTCTTAAGTTCTTTTGTTGGTTATAGTAGATTGTGTGGGTGTAGGTATAGGAAACTAATGAGATGTCAGAACTCTGGCTGTATGCATCTATATGTGACAAAGAATCCAGCCCTGGTCTGGCTTCCCAGGGAACACTAGAGTGTTGGGTATAGAGTTGAGAGAGTGCTCATGGAACAGACCCATGATGGAAGCTGATTTGACACATGCTGCCAAGTGCTTGTATTTTCATTGGTACCATAGGGAGTGGACAGCAGAAAACAGACATCCTCCTTGTTCTTATGTTGCAGACATATATTAGGGTACTAGGAACAAGCCTGAAAAGGAGAAAATCAAACTGAACTTCAAACAAGTGTATATAGACAGGAAAAAAAGGAAATGATGTGGTCATAAGGAGTTAAGTAGAAAGAAATTTCTGAGATTATTAGTTCTAAACTTTTCATGGTACAGAGCTGATGGGACCCAAAACAGGAGAGGAATGTGTTCACCAGGAATTCTCAATGTATACAAAAAAATTCTATAAAATGGCAGTATCTTGCTTTTCATAGGGCAATATATATATAATTGCATTAAAATACATATACTTTAGCCCTGGCCAGTGTAGCTCAGTTGGTTGGAACATCATCCCATAAAACAAAAGCTTGCAGGTTTGATCCCAGGACAGGGCACATGTCAAGGTTACAAGTTCAGTCTCAGTTGGGGTATGTCTAAGAAGCAACCAATTAATGTTTCTCTCACTTTGATGTTTCTTTCCCTGTATCCCCTGCTTCCCCTCTCTTTAGACTCAGTGAGCATGTCCTTGGGTAAAGATAAAAGAAATTTATATACTTTACACTATTAAGTCTCCAAAATGCTGCTTTACCTGTTCTTGATTTTTAAAAGCAGTGTCAGGGGTACTATTATTACTGAGAACAGGGTTCCCCCAACCAAGCTATGCCATGTACTGGCACATCATCTTCAGCCAAGGACTGAAAAAAGAGGGAAAATGAAGCTGGGCTGCAGTTGCTGCTCCTGAAGATGAAGCAGGGGTTATAAAAACAAACAAACAAAAAACAGCTTCACTAGTCTAGAGGACAGGCTGACCAGGACCATAAAGTACCAAGGGCCTGTTATGACTCCTTTGGGTAAAACTTATTTCTATTCCACAACTGAAGTTAAGATGTTAAGCATGCCTACTTTTTACTTAGATTGCATGTTTTGGTTTCCGTTTGATGGGCCTATTAATAAACACAATCAGGTGGTTAAAGCTGCCTCCATCCCAAGCTACCCTTAAGAACCATAACTGTTCACATCTTGGAGATACAATTCTGAGCAGCAAAGAAATAAGATGTGGTGTTCTGTGTTATTGCAGCCTCAAGGTGGGGCCTCAGAGGAAAAGTTGCAACACCAATTTCAGTGCTTTCTAACTTACATAGTCTTAAGCTCAGTTTCCCAATATATAAAAGAGAGATGAAAAATTGTTTTCTTATTTGAAACACTATAACATATATATTACTTATATATCTGTTATGTAAGTAAGAAACATTTTAATTAATACTGGCCAGAATGTTCAGACAGGCTTTAAGCAGGAGGTTGAACTTGAGCATTGAAGACCATTTAGAATTTGGCTATGAAGAAAGTACGAAAGGGACACTTGATTTGAGTGAACTGCAAAAATGGTGTATAAGGTGGTAGAGCGATGCTGTATTTAATGCAAGGTGTTCTATGTTTGGAGCATGTTGACTAATTACTTTAGGTCTAGTTTTGTCTTTTTCAATTAGAGAAATAATAACATTTGTTTCCAGCAGTATAGCAAAATACCCTGAAAAGTGGCTTTTGTCCTATTACTAACCATTTCTTAATCTGTCCCTTACCTTTCTGATTTCTTATAAATATAATCACTAGAGGATATGACAGACTCATCTTATAAAAAGTTTAAAATGGATTAAAAAAAGGCTTGTTGTGTAAACAAAAATTTTAAAAAGGTAAGAAATCCTGAAATCCTAGAGGCTTATGTCACAGTGGAAACCCACAGCAACCAGCAACTTTTACATTTAAGTCATTTGCTGAATCTTAGTGACCTTGGGCTTGGTTTTTGTGACCTTATGGTCCAGGGTGCAGGGCTCAAAAAAATCAACCAAGCAAATAAACAAAGAACAACAACAACAACAACAAAAACAGTCTCAATTGAGGATCTAGTAGGAGGACCCACATAATGTTGTCAAGGTGAATTAGAAATGAGTCAGCTGCCTTTGCACCCCAAAAGACTTCAGAAATAAGTACAATTAAACACAAATATTCTTACTATGTTTAAATAAATTGAAAAATAAATTTATGTTTAGGTCTTTGATGCTGGACACAATGGCAAATAATTTTTCTTGGGAATAGGTAAACCATCTGGGAAGACTCATGTGAGTTTGAAGTCCATATTTACACTGCTTGGATAGTAATTAAAACTATAATCTGAGAATTTAGGTAAAGTTGGTATTATCCCCACGAGCCTAGAAGAGACACATGCAAATAATCTTGGGAATAAAATACCTTCATTCAACACATCAAAATATTCCTGTTACAGAACCCCTGGGCTGCTCCAATTGAAACTCAGCACCCATGGGCTCTTTAGTTAGGGGCCCGATTGCCCACCGCAAAAATTACAACTCTTAATACCAGAGTTTAGTGAAAAGAAAAAGAATTGTTTCCTTAATAGTTATATAGATTTAGATTATTTGCGGATTTCTGCTGTTAAGTCTTGTGTTCCTTAAAGCACCCACAAACACATATTTCTGCCTCCCCCTAACAAACCAGGCTAGTTTTAGAAAAGTTAGAGATACCATTTCCCTACTTTCTAAATACAGTTCAGCTTTACCAGTAGCTGCCAATCATTCAATTCTGATTGGAGGAGGCCTTGTCTGTGTTAAGGTGCTCGCCAGCTTTTAATCCAAAAACCCTGTGGATTCTCAGCCTCCCTATAAACTGCATGGAGTTTTTCCTTCTTTGTAATCCACATTGAGAACCCAGTTCTCAAAACCGCATGGTCAGTCTTGTTAAAATGTCTGCCACTTATTTTTAAATCTGACTGCATCCTGTGATGCAGTGGGCATGGCACTCAGTTCTGACCATTCACAGAACCTCACGCAGGCTCTGTGTGTTCTTTCCATACCATCCCACGGTCCAAGACCCCTCCCATCTCCTTGAGGCCTTGGAAACATCCAAGTCATTTGTGTAACAAAGACACCAGCCACCAGCCTCAGGCATGTGAAGGCATCCTGAAAGCTGCTTCCTTCTCCCCATCCCCCAGTTGCAAGCTCTGGGGGGTTTTGGACACCCCCTTTATGTAACATTTCCACAAACAAAGTTTTAAAGATATTGGAGCTCATAATTAGAAGGCAAATTAAGAAAAAGTACATAAAGCAGGAGGATAAAGTGAAAGTGAGAAAAAGCAATGGAGAGCAGGTGCACACCCTCAGAGTTTTCAGGAAAAGATGTACTTTGACACAATATTCTTATTATGTTTACATAACTTAGAGGATAAGAAGCAGAGGATTATAAAAATAAAAAATTAAATTTTACAAATAACAAACACAACTCCTGGGAATACCATTTAAATATTGAAAAGAATAATATAAAATAGCAGGCTAGGCAAGACTACAAACAGAATTATAGAATTGGAAAGAGTAATAAAAAATTATTTAGAAGGTGACACAGAGACACAAAGAGAGAGTGCTGACTAGAATATTATACTAAAATTTCTAACAATGTTAAACAAATATCCAATTATAAAATATTAAATTACATATATATTAAAATTATAAACTTACCAAATTTACTTGTTTCTAAAAATAATTCACTCATTTAACTCCCAGTCAGTGTATTAGGTTTTGGTAATGCAATAATGGGAAAAAACAAACAAACAAACAAGATACATAATGTTGTAAAAGAAAATTGACTAGGTAATAACAAGCAGTTTTGGTCAATAGTACACTTAAAATTGACAGAAGAAATATTTTTTTAATGCAATCTATAACAGTGTTTGGTAGGTTATATTAGAACAGAAAGCATAGCCTTAATAAACCAGATATTGTAAAAAATTCATGAAAAACAGTAAGCAGATAAGATTTTATTGATGCAATAACATCTCATGGTAAACTCAGGAAAGAATTATATTAAAATCATGGAAAGGTAGGCAAAGTTTCTCAGGCTAAGAAATGGAGGGGTCACAGGGAACAGGAGGAATTTTGGAACCATACATGGGATATCTGCATGATTGTCCAGACTACTTGATCCCTTGCCTCTAATACCTTTTCTGCAAAGTCCTTGATCTCAGGGGTATCTACACCAGACAAGGGCTGAGAATAGCTGAGAGTAGGGTATGGAGCCTGAAAGTCAGAATAGTGTCCTAGAAGGCTGGAAATGCAGGTGGTATTATCCTCACTATTCACTGAGATTTAGAGATTTCTGTACAACGCTGAAAATAACCTTCTACCACTTTCTTAGGGCCACTAAAGGAGGATGGCAATGCTAAGTTATAGCATTCACACATATGCTGACAGGAGATCTAAAAAACAAAGATGAGAGACCACACAAAAGAACAGAAAATACCCGAGAAAGACTCATGTAATTAAAAAGAGGGAAGCAGATTTAAAAAAGTATAGAAGTTTAAGAAAAAAATATTATATCTTAAGATATATCTATCTTTCCATACATGCATTAAAATAGTGACTTCATAAAGGAAAACTATAATATTAAACATTACAAAATCAACAGTTATAATAAATAGCAAAGGCATCACTGAAAAGCAAATTGTTAAAACAGAAATAACAATTGAAAAAGTCTTCTAGAATAAGAAATATAAAAAGAAATATCTGTAAACTTTGAGTAAACAATTGAAAAACATGCTTCTACACTCATCTGTTAAGAGGTCTAGAAGGAAAGACTAGGAAACACTTAAATAATTACTAGAATTTCATAGATTGACACAAATACAAGTCCTTAAGTTGACGAGCCTCTCTGAGTGGTGAGCAGGATAAAGAAAGATATAATTTGAGGTATACAAACACAAACACACACACACACAAACACACACACATACACACATATATAAACACATACATATATACATTTGAATGTTGATTAACACAGATAAACAGAAATATGTACACGTATCCTCATATATACACATACGGCATGAATATATGCATGCAAGCACAAATATACAAAGCATACATATGCAAACATCCACACAAATGGACACATCACACACACATACATCTACAGGCACAAGTATCTATATATGCATATACACATACTTATTTACATAGACATCCATACACACATATACATATAAAAATACTTATATTCACTTATATGTAATCCTGAACTTATGGAAGTAAATACACTTAAATATATTTTAATATATATAGAATGAGAATAATAAATATATTAGCAATAGTCACCTATGTATTGTGAGATTGGAATGCATTTCCTAAATTATTTTCAACATTCTCCAAATTTTTATTTAGAAATAAATATTTTAAGTAGACTCATGTAGCAAATATGATTTTTTTCTGTAATATAGCGATTTAGTCAGTGACATTGGCTGTGAAAGAATTCACAAAGAAGAAAAGGCAGACCAAGTTTCATTCACTTTCCAAAAGGGGAAAGGGGCATGGTGTGGGGAGATAAACCAGCAGCAAATTGTAGGGGCTTTGAGCTTTTATTAGATAGGTAATCAGGGTGGTTGTAGAGCAGGATGTTTCAGCTGGTCTATGTAGGCTGCAGTTTATTTCAATGTTATCCTTGGATGCAGGGTCTGGTGGTTGGAGTCTGGCATGTCCTGTTTCATAAGTTCTCAGAGGCTCTGTGCCTTTGGGGTGCTTCCAGTAATTTTCTAGTCCTGAAGGTAGAGGCTCATAAAACATGAGTCAGTCAAGCTAGCTCTGGCAAAGAGGGCCTGAAAAGGGGCTTTTGTTCTATTACTAACTATTTCTTAATCTGTCCCTTAGCTTTCTGATTTCTTATAAATATAACTGTTACAGACCCCCTGGGCTGCTCCAACTGAAACAGAACCCATGGGCTCTTTAGTTAGGGGCCCGACTGCCTGCCGCAAAAATTACAACTCTCAATACCAGAGTTTAGTGAAAAGAAAAAGAATTATTTATTTACTAATTGTATAGACCTAATTATTTGCAGATTTCTGCTGTTAAGTCTTATGTTCTTTAAAACACCCATAAACACATATCTTGCCTCCCCCCTACCAAACTAGGCTAGTTTTAGAAAAGTTAGAGATACCGTTTCCCTACTTTCTAAACACAGTTCAGCTTTACCAGTAGCTGCCAATCATTCAATTCTGACTGGGGAGACCTCGTCTGTGTTATGGTGTCCACCAGCTTTTAATTCAGAACCTCGTGAATTCTTAGCCTCCTTGTAAACGGCATGGCTAGTCCTTTGTAATCCACATGGAGAGCCTTCCTTTTCAAAGCAGCAAGGTACATCTTTCTTAAAACTGCATCGTCAGTCCCCGTTAAATCCACATGGTCAGCCCCGTTAAATTGTCTGCCACTTATTTTTAAATCCCTGACTGCTCCTGTGATGAAGTGGGCACGGCAACCAGTTCTGACCATTCACAGAACCTCACACAGGCTCTGTGTGCTTTTTCCATACCATCCCCTGGTCCAAGACCCCTCCCATCTGCCTGAGGCCTTGGATGCATTAAAGACATTTTGCATAAGAAAGACACCAGCCACCAGCCTCAGGCATGTGAAGGCATCCTGAAAGCTGCTTCCTTCTCCCCATCCCCCAGCCACAAGCTCTGGGGTTTTTAGTCCACCCCTGTTTCTGTAACATAATCACACAAACTACCTTCTATGTACTCTACATTCTTTGATTTTTTCTGTTGTCTCTTTGAATATTTTCTCTAAGTGGAAATCCATTTCCCTTTTAAATTATTTTTTATTCATTAATAAGCTCAAAAGTTAAAAAAAAAAAACCACTAAAGGCTTAGTTACATAATATTAAAATCATGGTGTTTGCAATATTTGGATTTTATGTAAAAAATATTTTTGACATTTTTTTGTAATTTAATTAGAGGTCTGGTTTTCACTGGTTCGATATTTTTATGAATTATCTGTAGAGGAATCCCAGGGAAGGGATCTTTAGAAAGAATAAAGATCAGAATAAAAAGGGAAACTTTTGAATGTCTACACTGCCTCAGAATGATAAAGGTTCTTTGCATCTTTCCACTCACCTAATTTAAATGATGAAGAGACCTGGCTGGTATGAGAAGAAATGGAGTTTAGTTTATATCCTTATATTCAACTTTGACGCTGCTCAGCAAATTCTCCAGGGAATTGTTATTTAACTTTAGAAAACTACTTTCTGTGTTCATTTACAAAATCCAAGTGCATTTTGAGAGAAAATCAATTTTAAAATGTTTTCCTACTTAAACGAAACCAGAATTCTGTAAATAGTTTCTCAGTTCTCCCCTACCCCAGATGCCTCAGGATGGTAAAGTTTGGGGCTTGCTGGTGTTTCTTTAGAGGAAGATAGTTTGTCTGAGTAATCACCAGTTTCCTTTGGGCCTTGGTGACCTATTAGAGAGGCTGGCGCGTGGATCCACCACACATCACGTATTAATTTGCCAAAACAAGGCAGCAGCCTTTAATGTCTAAATGCCTTTGCCACCATATTAAATATCTTACAAGTAAGGTTAGAATTATTTACAAGTGTATGCCACTTTCTATCAATCCATTGGTCGGTACTGAGTGGGCTGTGTGTTCTTTCTTGGAGGGGAGCACTCAGTGTGGAAAGGGGGGTCTGAAAACTTTGCAGCCTTAGTACAAAAGAGCACACTGATTTATTAGTTATGTTTATCATGGGTGCAGAATATAGTAGCACTGATATACTGGCATTCATTCTCACCACCACTGTGACTGTGGGCAAGGCACTTGCCTTCTTCCATTCAAATTTCCTTTTTTTAAAACCCTAAATGACATGATGTATGTAAATCCATACTGTCTAAGAGTTGTTCATTCAATAAGCATATGTTTTTCTTCATTGAATTGATCTATTTATTTTTAAGTGATTTCCTATATAAAATATTGTATATTTGTTCATTATTTAGATTTTTATTTCCAAAGTGTTAGGTTTTGGAGGTCAGCAGAGGTAGAGAAGGCCAGAAGCCAAATGCTGAACAAGATGGTTTATAGAGAATTTGACATGGTGGGCTGGGGTCAGGGCAGTTGCCAACAGTGAGGGTCAGGGCAGAGTGAGATTTTAAGGAGTTATGAGGCTTAGAATATGCAAGCAGCACAGGATAGGCTAAGTTGCTTCCTTATGCTGCCAGCAGGTTGGTAGTTGGGTAGTTGTCATCTCCTGATAGTCGCCTCAGTCTACAGCACCTGGGCTGTGGGGGGAGGCGAGCTACCTCACAGAGAGCTTTTGTTTGAAGTGGTGGGCTTTTGAATAGTGGGCTTTTGAATGGCAGGCTTCAAAATGGCAGACTTGTACCTCAAACAGAGCTGGTATAAAAAACATTTTTTTAAGAGATATAATTTTTTGTTCAGAAACTTTTCTTGGGATAAAATACAGAAAATGCCACTAAGCCTGAGAACAAATGAAAACACATGACGCAAAAAATTAGGTTAATGCATGTGGAATTGATATTTCTAGACCTGTAATATACGTTTTTGTACACAGATGATTCATGGCAGAAATCTTAACATTGTCAACAAACATAGGGGAACAGTTTTTAACATAATCCAGTTGAGTTTGATTTTTCAGCTGTTTTAGACTTAAATCGGCATGCTGATTTCAAAACTGAAGTTAGTTTTCTTCTACAACATCAAGTTTTTTCTGTACATCTTATCTTAATGCGACCACTCTAGGCTAAATCAAGTCTGGATCAAGGGAAAAACTAGTGCTCTTCTATTGGCTGAGAACAAATCTCCCTTGAGTGGAGAGGGGTGGGGGGTGACCTTGGAGACCAGTGACAGGTTCATACTTGTCTAGGCTATTCAGTTACACATGAGTCAGTCTGGTGAGAGGTTGTGTGTCACTCTATATGGTGAATTGTATTCCAAAGTGTAGTCCAAGTTCTTGTCTGTATACGAGGAGTTAGTAGAATTTATTTTTTTATTTACATATGTACTTATTTCCTTTCCTTCATATCATGACTGCCTCTGCTATTTCTCATTGTAAGTGCCCAAACAACCCTGATTCATTTTGTTATATCTATAGCAGTTTTACCATTCCCAAAGGACAAACATGAGTACATCTGTCAGGCAAGCCTATTTTGCATATTTTAAAGTAAAACTTGGTGATCAAGATAAGCCTTGGGCCCCTTACAAGGTGTGCAAGCAGTGTGTTGAGAGTTTATGGATGTGAATGAAGGGGGAACATGTGATAAATTGCCATTTGGTATACCTATGGTTTGGTGAGAGCCCAGAGATCATTCAAGTGACTGTTACTTTTGTATAGTGAAAACGTCAGGATGTAACAAGAAAAATAAATGTAAAATAGAGTATCCTAGTCTACCATCAGCTATACACCCATGACTCATTCAGCTGGAATCCCAGTGCCAGTTTTCATCGAACTACCCTCTTTCAAAAAACAGGAGTATGGTGAAGAACTAAGTGACAGCAACTGTGAAGATATTAAAATTGAAGATGACTCAGCTCATAAGGGATTTGATAAGCATGAATTGAATGATTTGGCACGAGATTTGGGACTAAAGTGATCCCTCTCTATATCGTGGTTCATTATCATGACCTCACTGTATCATGGGATTTAAAATAATATTATAATTATTTATCATGGATTTTTTGCTATAAGGTTAATAAGGGACTTGGAACAGTTTATAGGTGTGAGGGAAGGGTTTATAAAGTCTTAAAATATATATAAATACTAAAATAAATGTAAGGTTCCTACTTCGTGGATTTTCACCTATCGCTTGGGGGGTCTAGAATATAACACCCATGATAAATGAAGTAATACTCTATCCAAAAAGGCTTCAGAACTCCTTGCATCAAGACTGTGTGAGAAAAAAGTGCTTGAAAAAGGAGCGAAGACATCCTACTTTTGATAAGAGAAAGTGCATTTCTACAGTACTTTTGAAGTCACAGTGGCTTTGTATATTGCCATAACATACATGGTTTAATGGAGGAATTGGGAATTCCAATCTAGAATGCAACTGAATGGCAACTATTAATAGCTCAAAGCGGAGCTTGAAGTGTGTCCTCCTCCACAATTGCAATTTATTTGGTGCAGTCCCAATGGGCCATTCAGTTTGTTTTTGTGAAAAATATGAAGACATAAAGAGAGTCATTGATCTGTTGCAATATCACAAGTACAATTGGATCATCTGTGTTGACCATAAAATAGTCTGCTTCTTACTTGGTCAGCAATGCAGATGCACCAAGTATCCCTCTTTTCTGTGTATGTGGGACAGTAGAGCTTGTGAGAAGCATTGGGTGGAGTTGAATTGGCCTCCAAGATCTGACCTCAAATCTGATGATCCAAACATTCTACATGAGCCACTTGTTGACAGAAAGAACATTATATTCCCACCTCTGCACATAAAACTGGGTTTCATGAAGCAATTTGTTAAAGTTTTGCCAACTGAAGGAGAATGTTTCAAGTATCTCATTTTGGCATTTCCTAGCCTCTCATTTGAATAGATAAAATACCTTAATATGTATGTTTGGTAGCAGAACTTTACTACTTGTACACAATTTGACTTACAGTAACAATATGTAGCCTTTATATGAATAAAATAACTCTAAGTAAACAGTATATTCAGCTAATTTTTTCTTTATTTTTTTTGTATGTATATTTTGTATGATTTTTTGGTACAAAGGGAAGGTATCCTGTACCTTGAAAAGTTGACGTGATAGAAAAAACTGTGGTCATTTTTAAATTCAGATGCCAAAAGTTAGTCAAAAACAAGTGTCAGATCTAACTCAACAAAAGTTGTGTTCCCCAGTGTAATTTCTAACACATGACCGTCGGCAGCCATCCGTCTCGAGAGACAATGGCGTAGCTTCCTGAGAGTCTATCTGCACCACCGAGAACGGCTGTGCAGTCCGATTCAGGAGTGACAATCCCTGCCGCACTTGGTACAGGTGAAGGCAGATGGCTGTTGTTGCTGCTGCTGACGCTGCTTCCGCCTCGATCTTTTCTGGACGCCTCCTCGTTGCGCGCAGCCTCCGCGCCTGACGTACCTTGCCTGACCGCGAGCCTCCAGGCTAGGCGGTCGTCTGCTTGAACTTCCCATGTGTTGAGATTGATGGAGCATTGTGTCATGTCCTTTTTGCAGATGTCTTTGAACCGCAGTTTTGGGCGCCCTGTCATCCTCTTGCCTTCTGCTAGCTCGCCGTAGAGGAGGTCTTTGGGGATACGGCCTGTATCCATTCTTTTGACATGGCCGAGCCACCTGAGGCGTCTCTCGCTAAGAACTGCATGCAAACTGCTCATATTGGCTCGCTTCAGCACCTCGGTGTTGGGGACCTTATCCTGCCAGGCGACATGCAGGACGCGTCGCAGGCACCTCATGTGGAAGCTGTTGAGTTTCCTTTCGTGCCTTGTGTAGGTAGTCCACGTCTCGCTGCCATAGAGGAGAGTGCTGAGTATGCAGGCTTGGTAGATGCGCAGTCTGGTTTTCTCAGTGAGGCTGGAATTGTTCCACGCTCGCCGGTTCAGTCTGGCCATAACTGTGGCTGCCCTGGTGATTCTCCGGTTGACCTCCAAGTCGACTGACAGAGAGCTCGAGATGGTGGACCCGAGGTAAGTGAAGTCGTTGACAACCTCCAGGGTGTATCCGTCGATGGTGATGCATGGGGGAGTCCCCGTGCCTTGAGCCATAACATTCGTCTTCGTCAGGCTGATGGCTAGTCCGAACTCCTTGCATGCGTGGGAAAGGCAAGTGACTAGCTGCTGGAGTCCCTCTTCGGAGTGTGATGTCAAAGCTGCGTCGTCGGCGAAGAGCATCTCACGGATGAGCACCTCTTTGACTTTGGTCTTGGCTCGTAGACGGGCCAGGTTGTAGAGCTTGCCATCGGATCTGGTGTGAATGAAGACACCCTCGCTGCAGTCCTTAAAGGCATATTGGAGGAGCATGGAGAAGAAGATTCCGAACAGCGTAGGCGCGAGGACGCAGCCCTGCTTTACTCCGCTGCTGACTGGGAAGGCCTCAGAGGTTGCGCCGTTGTAGGACACCGTGCTGTGCATGTTGTCGTGAAAGGACATGACCACAGCAAGCAGATGTGGTGGACAGCCAATCTTCCGTAGCAAGCTGAAGAGTCCGCTTCGACTGACCAGATCAAATGCCTTCGTGAGGTCAATAAAGGCGAGGTAGAGTGGTTTATGCTGCTCGTGACACTTCTCCTGCAGCTGGCGTAGGGAGAAGATCATGTCCACTGTTGATCGGCCAGCTCTGAAGCCACACTGGGACTCTGGGTAGACGTGGGAAGCAAGGGTCTGCAGGCGGGCAAGAGCGACCCGGGCGAATACTTTGCCGACGACGCTGAGGAGAGAGATGCCCCGGTAGTTGTTGCAGTCGCTGCGGTCTCCTTTGTTCTTGTACGTGGTGATAATGTTGGCGTCTCTCATATCCTGGGGGATGTAACCCTCCTTCCAGCAGAGGCAGAGTAGATGGTGGAGCGGCTGTAGCAGGACTGGTTTCCTGTTCTTTAGGATTTCTGGAGGGATTCCGTCGCTTCCTGGTGCTTTCCTGCAAGCGAGGCGGTCGATGGCTTTGCCGAGCTCTGCCGCAGTAGGTGGGGTGTCTAGCTCCTCCATGACTAATTGCAGACAATTTGGATCTTTAAATGGAGACATACCTTTCACATACCCAGTTCCCTCTGTAGGGACATGGGGCACAACAAACATCTCAGCCATTTACATAAATAATTAGGACAAAACAATCAGCTTTCCTGAATTGGGATGAGTGTTACTTTCTGAGAAGTTTACCCACTGGGAGTATGAGAAAATATCTTAGAGCTGCCCAGAAGGACTTAAAGTACATGGAATTCGGGATTAGACAGAACAAATTTTGAATCTCTTTCAATTCTGGCCCTGTGACCTTGGGAGACACATTGAGTAAACCGGTGTTTTAGTTTCTCATCTGTAAAGTGGAGCTGATAACTGTCTTTTAGAGTCACTGTGGCGATAATGGAAATATGTGTAAGACACTTGGCACATGCCTAATACACATTTGGTGTTACAGAATGGAGAAATACAACTGCATGAGTCTTATGTGCTAGAGCATTTAGTAATTTCTTTTTTTTTTCTTCTAAATTTGAATTTCATTTTAGATATTATCTTTCTTTGGAACAACCTTTCATGCTGAAATTTTATTACATGTGTAAATTGACTTTTTTCTACTTCCCAATAGGATTAGTACATTGCCAAATCACTAATTACTGAATTAGCAAAAATAGCTGGTTTAAATCAAATTGATGGAAGCTAAGGTGAGGAATAGCAATGTCAGGGCAGCATTGATCTGAATAACAGATAGACATGCCATGTTTAACCTTTAAGCTCAAATCACACCATTAGGAAATCCACCATTGATGCTAATTGGGAGAAAACCAAATAATCCATTTTCTGAGTAGAAAAAAATAAATCAGCATTATTGGATAACAACCCTCTTCAAATGAATTGTGTAATACAATTTATGGTCTATGAGGCCAAAACCTCAAGGTCTTTAGGAAGTGAATGGTTGGTTACTCTCAAACAATCAAACTGGGCTTGTACCCAGCAATTTTGAGCCTTTCCTGTGTGCATGATGGCGGTGGGGTGGCTGGCTTCTGGGAGCCTGATCCCTAGAGATGCTAGAATAATGGCTTTTTATTTAATCAGCCACCCCTATTCCACAAAGAAAGATTATCAGGCAGGTAATTTTTAAAGGGCCAAAGATCTCTGGTTTTAGTTATTCATCATATTTACCCTTAGGATTTGAAGAAGACTTTCTTCTTCAAATATCTGTGAGACTAGAAATTAATGATAATCTGTTTTAGCAGGATATTCAATAGGTAGACCAAAAGGTAATAATGAGGCAAGGGCTTGTTCTCTATGACAGTGTCACAAGAATATCATATTATGAACAGAGATGGGTGGTTGCCAGGTGAATTTAGGGCTCAGTGCCAGCAGACAGATCATGGAGACTAGGTCAATTGCTCAGAATTTCTGTTCTGATGTTATATTCCGAAGGGTTGTAAAAAAATGCTTGAAGAGGGAGTAATGAGTGTGTTATAATTAATTATGTTAATTTGGCTGGGCCATGGGGTACCAAGCGTGTTTGTGAGGATGATCCTGAACAAGATAAACATTTGAATCAGAAAACCTAGTGAAGTGGATTTCCCACCCTAATTTTGGAGGGCCTAATCCAGTCATTTGAGGACCTGAAAAAATTCAAAGGCTGAGAAGAGGAAACTTCTTTTGATTGACTGTTTTGAGCCAACACATTTGTCTTTTCCTTCCTTTGGACTCTAGTTGAATTATTGGCTCTTGGTTTTTGAACCTGCTGGCTTTCAGAATGACAATTGTACCATTGGCTCTCCTCGTTCACAGGCCTTAGGACTCAGACTATAGCTACATCATCAGCTCGCTTGTGTCTCCAGCTTGCTGACTGCAGATCTTGGAACTTTTCAGCCTCCATAATAGCATGAGCCAATACCTTAAGATAAATATCTATCAATCATCTAGCTAGCTAGCTAGCTAGTAACTTTTCTCTAGAGTACTGAGACTAATACTGAAATACAGAGTGACTCTCAGGATTACTTATATAAGAATGCCTGTCTAGGAACTGTCTTTTGCTTCCCCAACACTTTACTGCTAATCCAAAAATAGCCCTCTGAACTCTCTGACCTATTCCACACACCATTTATTGCTTTCAAACAAAAGAAACACATAAAAAATTGAATCTATAACTGTTCTTGAAGTTTTTAAAGTTTCATAATTACTTTCCCCTCACTTCCTCATTTAGTACCTTCAACAGGACAGTGCAAAGTAGGTCATTGAAGTGGACATTGTATTGTTTCACTCACACATCCTCTGAAGAATGGAGGATCTTATTTATTTATTTATTTATTTATTTATTTATTTATTTATTTATTTATTTATGTTGGAGACCCTCACTCTGTAACAATTCCCCTCTCAGACTTAAGATCCTTTATAATCTTATAAAGGACAATGGGTGAAGGTCTCATGTTCCTCTAGAGGCTTCAAGCTGGACATGGTCATCGTCCTACCTACCCTTGGGTCCATAAATCTTTAATAAGAGTAGAGGTGTGAAGGGGAAGGTTGCCTTCCCACATGGGGAAGAATCTTTCAGACTCCAGGTCAGTTGCCTGTTGCAAGGCAATGGCATGCTCAGTTTAACAAACTGGCATCCTTGTTGTATTATGGGAGCAACAGATTTGGCAAGCAGGTTAAAGGGCATCATTAAAACCATAACCACTCAATGACAAAAGGCAGGGGTTAATTTTCCAATGTCCTCCATTAGGGAAAAAAAAGGCTCTTTGAAGGAAGGTGTGCAAGGCATGTCACACATGTCCTCAACGCTTTTGCCTACTATACTTAGTTTGGGCTGAGGGAAATATTTTAGGTTTCCCCCATCTCAGACCTCTGAGCCCCATCTGTCCGAGCCTTTAGGATAAAAAAGAGAAACCAGTTTTAAAGTGAAGCCCACAGACAACATCATACTTCACCAATGCAACCACTTAGTTCAGCCAAACCATTGAGTCTCAGGAGGCAGCAATGCAGACAAGATTAAGTGAGACCTATACATACAGACAATCACTCAGGTAATGAGATCATAGGCTTATGTCCTATGAAAATGGAACATAAGTGCTAATTTACATAACATAACCCACAAAGCAGTCTCTAGATCTGCAAGACTGTCATATTGGGAAGACATCCAGTTGCAAGGCATTTCACATTCTTCTTGCCTGTATATTAAGCATCTATGATGATGTCACAGACCTAGTTTAATTTTCATATGAAAACAAACTTTAAATAAATATAAACTTTAAAGACAGTTAGCTGCACTAGTTTAAAATCTACCACTGAGAACTGTGATTTTTCTTGAATCATGATTTTTCTTCTTAAGATTACTCTCCTTGTCATTAAAGGGACTGCATTAAGTCCAGTTTTAATTTATTCTGTTGATTTGCATAAACACAACAAGAGCAGCAAATGATCACATATGATCTTTAAGTCTACTTTGCTGGAACTTACACAAGGAAGCTTTAGGGTGACTTTAAGTCTGCCCTTCAGGGCACAGAAGCTGAGCCACATGCCTGCTATTCAGCCTTTCCTGTAAACATCTGTCTTTTCCAAATTTTTCAGGTTTTCCATTGTGCCTTAAAGTTCCTTCTAGCCATCTTTCAGGAAAGTGACCTTAGTTCCTTCTGTGGAATTATTGTCATGAACTGCACAACCAACCAAAGTATCAGGCTTTTTTTCTCGTGGGCTTTTATTACCTTCAAAATTCAATCCCAGTTCCTCAGGGCTTTCTGGTAACAACCAGAGCCCAGGCATGCCTCCTTTAGGCATAATATTCCAGTCAAAGTCTTGGTTAACAAAACCTCTATTAACAACTTGTCTTATTAGTTTTATGCAAAGAACCATAAGTCACTACATACTTCTTTAGAATGCCAAATTCTGGAGGGATCAAGAAGGGAGAAAAATATTCAGTGTGAAGGAAAATCCTTGTCTTTCTAATATTCACTAAAATTGAATTTTCATACTTTACGTTTCCTACATGTGAAGTTATTTTTGGTGGGGGGATTTGCTGGCTCATTTATTTATTTAATTTGTTTTCATTTTTCATTTTTTCCTCACTAAAATGTTTTGTTTGTTTGTCTTTCTATTACAGTTGTTCCACATTTTTCCCCCATTTCTTCTCCCTATCATGCCCACCCCTTCTCCCACAGTCAAACCCCACCCCATTGTCCATGTCCATGGGTCATTTATACATGTTCTTTGACTAAACCCTTCCCCTTCTTACTCCTCTTCTCTCCCTCTCCCCTTCTGCCTTGTCACTGTTAGTCTGCTCCTTGTTACATGCCTCTGGTTTAATTTTGCTCAATTGTTTGTGTTTTTCATTCGTTTTCTGCATTAGGTCATATCATATGATATTTGTCTTTCATTGCCTGGCTTATTTCACTAAGTAGAATTTTCTCTAGTTCCATCCTATTGCCTCAAATGGCAGAAATTCCTTCTTTCTTTCTGCTACATAGTACTCCATTGTGTAAATGTACCACAGTTATTTGATCCACTCATCTACAGATGGGCCCTTAGGTTGTTCCCAGTACTTGGCTATTATAAATAGTGCTGATATGAACATAGAGGTGTATAGATTCTTATGAATTCATATTTCAGGATTCTTGTATTATCCTAGCAATGGAATCACTGGTTCAGAAGGCAGTTCCATTTTTATTTTTGAGGTAATTCCATACTGTTTTCCACAGTGGCTGCACTAGTGTGCATTTTCATCAGTAGTGCATTAGGGTTCCCTTTTCTCCACACCCGTGCCAACACATATTGTTTGTTGATTTGTTGATGGTCATTCTGACTGGTGTGAGGTGGTATCACATTGTGGTTTTTATTTGCATCTCTCAGATGGCTAGTGATGTTGAGCATTCTTTCGTGTGTCTATGGATCCTCTCTGTGTCCTCTTTGGAGAAGTGTTTTTTCAGATCCGTTGCTGATTTCTTATGTGGATTGTCTGTCTTCTTGGTGTTGAGATGTGTAAGTTCTTTATATATTTTGTAGATCAATCCCTTGTCTGAGGTATCATCGGCAAATATATTTTCTTTCCCATATGTTTGAATCCCTTTTCATCTTGCTGATGTTTTCTTTTGCTGAACAGAAACTCTTTAGTTTGATGTAGTCCCATTTGTTTATTCTTTCCTTTATTTCCCTTGCCTTGGGAGATAAATTAGTGAAAATAATGTTACATGGGATATCTGAAATTTTCCTGCCTATGTTCTCCTCTAGGACTTTTACGAAGTCACAGATTACATTTAAGCCTTTGATCCATCTTGAGTTTATTCTGATGTATGGTGTATATTGGTGGTCTAGATTCACTTTTTTTCATGTCCCTGTCCAGTTCTCCCAGCACCATTTTTTGAGGAGGCTCTTCTCACTGCATTTTATGTTCCTTTCCCTTTGTCAAATATTAGTTGGCCATGTAGACCGGGGTTTATTTCTGGGCTTTCTATTCTCTTCCATTGATCTATATGTCTGTTCTTATGCCAATACCAGACTGTTTTGATTACAGTGGCTTCATAGTATAGTTTGATGTCAGGTATTGTGATTCCTCTTACTCTGTTCTTTTGTCTCAATTTTTCTTTGCCTATTTGGGATCTTTTTAGGTTCCATATGAATTTTCGAAGTATTTGTTCTAGGTCTGTGAGATGTGTGACTGATATTTTAATAGGAATTGTATTGAATCTATAAATTGCTTTGAATAGTATGGACATTTTAATGATGTTGATTCTTCCATCCATGAACATGGTATATGTTTCCATTTATTTGTATCTTCCTTAATTTCTTCCTTCAGCATTACGTAGTTTTCCAATTACAGGTCTTTTACGTCTTTAGTTAAGTTTATTCCTAGGTATTTTATTTTCTTGTTGCTATGGTAAATGGGATTCTTTTTCTAGTTTCTATCGCTGATATTTTATTGTTAGTGTACAGAAATGCCTTTCATTTCTGAATATTGACTTTGTACCCTGCTATTTTGCCAAATTCATTTATTAGGTTGAGTAGCTTTTAAGTGAAGCCTATAGCGTTTTCTATGTACACTATCATGTCATCTGAAAATAATGATAGTTTTACTTACTCTTTTCCAACTTGGATGTCTTTTTTTTTTTTTTTTCTTGTCTGATTGCTGTGCTTAGAACTTCCAAATCTATGTTGAATAGGAGTGGAAAGAGTGGACATCCTTGTCTTATTCCTGCCCTCAGGGGGAATGCTCTAAATTTTTGCCCATTAAGTATGATGTTTGCTTTAGGTTTCTCATAAATGGTCTTTATTAGGTTGAGGTATGCTTC
Source organism: Furipterus horrens (assembly GCF_987537825.1). Lineage (NCBI taxonomy): Eukaryota > Metazoa > Chordata > Mammalia > Chiroptera > Furipteridae > Furipterus > Furipterus horrens. The sequence continues at coordinate 172,590,169 of NW_028327175.1, read as the reverse complement.
CTCTATTCCTAGTTTGCTGAGTGTTTTCATCATAAATGAGTGTTGTATTTTATCAAATGCTTTTTCTGCATCTATTGATATGATCATGTGATTTTTGTCTTTCATTTTGTTTATGTGGTGTATTACGTATACTCATTTTTGAATATTAAGCCATCCTTACATTCTTGGGATGAATCCCGCTTGATCATGGTTTATGATCTTTCTAATGTGTTGCTGGATCCAGTTTGCCAATATTTTGTTGAGGATTTTAGCATCTACGTTCATCAGAGATATTAGCCTACAGTTTTCTTTCTTTGTTGTGTCTTGACCTGGTTTTGGATTTAGAATAATACTGCCTTCATAAAAAGAATTTTGGAGTCTGCCTTCTTCTTGGATTTTTTGGAATAGTTTGGGAAGGATAGGAGTTAGTTCTTTCCTAAAGGTTTTGTAATATTCACCTGTGAAGCCATCCAGTACAGGGCTTTTGTGTGCCAGGAGTTTTTTGATTACTGTTTCAATTTCACTAGTTGTTATTGGTCTGTTCAGGCTTTCTACTTCTTCTTGATTCAGTTGTGGAAGATAATCTGTTTTCTGGAAATTTGTCCACTTCCCCTAGGTTGTCAAATTTCTTGTGATAGAATTGTTCATAGAAATTTGTGAAATCCTTTGTATTTCTGTAGTATAGACTGTGATTTCTCATCTTTCTTTTCTGATTTTATTTATTTGAGACCTCTCTCTTTTTTCTTGATGAGCCTGGCTACAGGCATGTTGATTTGGTTTATCTTTACAAAGAACCAGCTCCTAATTTTATTGATCTTTTGGATTGTTAGTTTAGTCTCTATGTCATTTACTTCTGCTCTGACCTTGATGACTTCCTTTCTTCTACTCACTTTGGGCTTTATTTGTTGTTGTTTCTCTAGGTCCTGTAGCTGTAGGGATAGATTCTTTATTTGAGATTCTTCTGTCCCTTTTAGGTAGGCCTGTACTATATTGCTATGAACTCTTCTCTCAGGAATGCTTTTGCTGTATCCCATAGGTTTTGGGTTGTGTGTTCATTATCATTTGTTTCCAGAAACTTCTTGATTTCTTCCTTGATGTCATTGTTAATCCATTCATTATTTAATAGCATGTTATTCATTCTCCATGAGTTTGAGTGTTTTTGAGTTTTTTCCTTGAGGTTGATTTCCAGTTTTAAGCAATTGTGATCTGATAAGATGCTTGATATAATTCAATTTTCTTGAATTTTTGAGCCTTGTTTTGTGTCCTACCACATAGTCTATCTATAAAAATGTTCCATGTGCACTTGTAAAGAATGTATATTTTGTTTCTTTGGGATGAAAATTCTATATATATCAATTAAGTCCATTTTTTCTAGAGTGTTGTTCAGTGCCTCAATATCCTTGGTGGTTTTTTGCTTCCAAGATCTTTCCATTGTTGATAATAGGGTGTTAAAGTCTTGTACTATGAGTGTGTTGCTGTCTATACTTTTATGAATTCTTTAGATTTTCCTCACATTTTTGTGTTCTCTTATATTGGTTGTACATATGTTTACAAGGTTTATTTCATCTTGATGGATTTTTCCCTTCAGTGTTATAAAATGACCTTCCTTGTCTCTCTTTATGGCCTTTGCTGTGAAATCTGTTTTGTCTGATATAAATATTGCTACCCCAGCTTTTTTTTAATGTCTGTTTTTGTGGGGAACAGACAGGCATGGGCAGATGTGGGAAGCAGTAGGCTTAGTCTAAAAGACTCTGACCGCTGTGAGGAGCCACCCCCTGCTGGGTCCTTAGCCAGGCAGGTTTTCTTCCAGGCTTGCTCTGAATTCCACCCTTGGGGGATTTTAAAGATAGAATAGAAATACAAAGTGGCTTTTAAGAAAAAGGGAACCTGCCCTCTTTTTCTCTGTATAGCCTCAAGTCCTTTTCAGTAAAATGTGAAGAACAGAACAATTAAGTAAAAGGAAATGTTTTGACCTTGTGTAAAATACCTGGATGTTTCAACCCTGTATTGATCTGCATTTCCCTTTCACTTCCTACAATTTGGAGAAGGGCTGCATATTTTCCTTATGTATTTCCACATGTGGAAAGTGGATAAAACCCTGGCTAATAAAAAAACGAGGGCACTTTTCCACTAGAGAAAGTCCCCTCCCTTTCTTCCTCAGATGGAGAGTGTCTGAGTAGTTTCTTCATCCACTCCAAGGGACCAAGAGTCTCTCTCACATTTGCTTGAAATATTTTTTTTCATCCCTTCACTTTCAGTCTGTGTAGATCTTTTGTTCTAAGGTGGATCTCTTTTAGGCAGCATATATGTGGGTCATGCTTTCTAATGCATTCATCTACCCTATGTCTTTTGGTTGGTGCATTTAACCCATTTACATTTAAAGATTTTATTGGTAGGTACTTCTTCATTGTCATTTTTCGCTTTTGTACTTGCATTTCTCTCTGTCTCTGTCTTTCTTCATCTTCTTAAAGCAGACCCTTTAGCATCTCTTACAATGCTGGTTTAAAGCAGATGTCTTCTTTTAGTCTTCTCTTGTTTGGGAAATTTCTTATTTCACTTTCCATTTTGAATGAGAGCTTTGCTTGGTAGAGTAGGCTTGGTTGTAGGCCTTTGGTTTTCATCGCTTAAAATATTGTTTGCCATTCCCTTCTGGCTTGTTGTGTTTCTGTGGAGAAATTTGAGGATAGCCTTATCAGAGCTCCCTTGTATGTTATTAGCTGTTTTTCTCTTGCTGCTATTATGATTCTTTCTTTGTCTTTCAATGTTGCCATTTTAATTATGATGTGTCTTGAAGTGGGCCTGTTTGGGTTCATCTTCATTGGGAAACCTCTGTGCTTCCCAGACTTCAATGACTTTTTCTCTCATCAAGTTTAGGAAGTTTTCTGTCATTCCTTTTTCTAACAGGTTTTCTATTTTTGCTCCTATTCTTCTCCTTCTGATATTCCTATGATATGGATATTATTATGTTTCTTATTGTACTACAGCTCTCTTAAAACCTCTTCATTCATTTTCAGTCTTTTTTCATTTTGTTGCATTGTCTGGCAATTTTTTTCTATGTTGTCCTCCAGCTCACTGATCTAATTTTATGCTTATTCTAGCCTGCTTTTACTTCCTTCTCCTGTGTTCTTCAATTCAGAAATTATATTCTTCATTTTTTTCTGGCTCTTACCAATAGTTTCTATGTCCTTTTTCATGTTGGTATAGTTCTCTGTAAGTTTCTTGTAGTTTCCCTGAAGTTCTTTGTAGTTTTCTTTGAGCACACTGAGCTCACTGAGTTTCCATGTAATCCATGTTTTGAATTCTATGTCTGATAGTTTACTTTCCTCTATTTCATTTAGCACTCGTTCTGGGGATTTCTCATTTCCTTTTGATGGGGGGTTGTTTCTCTGTCTTTCCATTTTTGTGACTCTTCTTGCTTGTTGCTGCTTCTTATATTGATCTGAACTTCCTGGATCTGGCCCTGGTGTCATCAGATTTTGTACCAGTCTGGGCCTAGGCAGCCTGTTGGAGACTAGCAGAAATCTGCCTTTGTCTGTCTCCTTTAGTTGTTAATCTATTTGATCTGTGATCAGCCATCAGGCTTAAGAACTGAGGGTGGAGTAGATTAATTCCTGCAGCCGGAGCTTTTTCTTCCCCTCAGGCTGATGCCACTTGGAAGGGAATGGTCTGTCTGCAGTATGGGAAATGAGTCAGCACTAGGACCTGGTTGGCTGCTTCCTCAGTTCTCTTCCAAGAGTCACTGCCCAAAATTCCCCCCAAGTATCTCTCATCATCTCTGCCCTCACTCCGGTTGAGCCCAGGGTAAGTGTGTGCCAAAATATTTTTATACGTGATCTTTTTAAGAGCTCTTTTTCTTCAGCTGTTTCTTTCAGGTCAGCAAAAAACCCTGTGGCTGTTTGCTTTCCACAGCTGGATGCTATTTTACTTTTTGCTCTGTTGCTGTAGGCTGGGAAACCCAGCTTGGTGTTTAGACCCTGTCCTCCTTGGTAGGAAACCCTGACTGCTGAGCTGTTTCTCAGTCCCTTCAGCTGCCACCCTTATAGCCCAGCCAACCCTTTTTCATCTCTGCACTTTCTACCAGTCAGGTTGTGATGAAGTGTATAAAAGATTCTTTAAATGCAATTGATAAAGGAATTTTCCTCTAATTATAACCAAAATATTTAAATATTAACTTCTTATGCTCTTTCATTTATTATACAGAAACATGTTGCTGACATCATAAATTAAAATTTGTGGCTTTATAATTTCATTGAATAAGAGACTTTTTTTAAGAGGAAAAAGACAGATTAAAGTCTGATTTGATCCAATTTTTTATGAACTTATGGAAGGATGAGAGGAGATGGAATGAAGTTTGATGAAAAAATGCACATACATCTCAGGGAATGTCTGATACAATTTGGAATGTTCATGGTATAGAAAACAAAGTGGTGCAATATACCTTGAAAATTCATGTCAAAGGATTACACCATTTGGTGGATAAAATATAACATATTCTTCTATTCCTGGTTTTCAGGCCCATCTAAGCACTGCTTTTCCATATGAATGGCTCTGAAGAATGAAGGGTTTATTTATATATTTACTCAATTGTAGGGAAGACAGCTGTGGGCATACTGTGCTCTGCATCAGTACTTTTCAGGAATTGCCTTATTGTGAAGAGATTTGAGTGCCAGAGTTTATGTCTTTTCATGGCCTACTGCATTAAATGATTAGTCCTCATTGAGGTATGAGGATCTTAACTCATTGTCCCAATACAGGACAGTTCTGAAGTGCCAGACCAGTTTCAGAATTCTTTGAGTAGTAAGATGAGACCTTATTGAGATTACACCACAGCTCAGCTTCTCTCTTCTTCCAATTGGCTCCTTCCCTTTTATAGGTGTCAATTCCAAAAACAGTTTCTAGTGGACTTACCTTACTTTAATCTCAGAATATATTGCTAGGGAATTCAATTTGCAAGAGTCATAGTGATAAGAATTGAGTAAAAAAGATAAGCTATTCCTAGATGTTCCTCTGCTCTATATTCTGTATAGAATACACCAAATCTTGAGAAAGCATTACTGAGAAGAGAACATTTAAATTGGATCTTCAAAGATGAGAAGCTTCCAGGTGGAGAATAAAGATAATGATATAAAGAAAATTATTAACAATAAATACTTAGAGATGGTTGGGTCAGTCTGTGAAATGCCATTTATTTAGTTCAGGGATCAGGTTCTACACTGTAGGCAACACGTTTTCTCCAAATCAATCCTTTTTCCATCATATCACTCAAAACCTGACAATTTCAGGTCTTGTTTTAGGAGGATAACTCTACCAATAGAGTGAAAAAAAGGTTATAAAATGTGGAGAATAGATAAAAGGGATTATAGAGTCTTCTAAGAGTTACAAATTACTGTCATTTGCTTTATGTTTTCCTATAACCCAAGTCTGCATTATGACAGTGCCAGGAATATTGCAATAGAATTTTTAAGAAATCAACTTTGTGATATCCAAAACTTGATGCAGCTATTTTAATTTTCTATATTTTTACATCAAAATTTGATACTTTCTATTGTAATTACAGTTAGCTATGCTAAAATTTAAACACAGTGAAAATTTTACCATTAAAATAATCATTCAACCTTGGTAAGGTGGAATTTCAGGGTTGAAATAGTTCCAGAGATTTGGCATATAGATTGTTTATGTAGCACTCCGAACAAGTATGTATGCACTGTTAATTCTTTCTTCCATAGGAGAACTTCACTCTTAGAGACCACTTCCTTGGATTAAAAATTTTAACTTTAAAAACATATTTTACTATTCAATTATAGCTTTCATTCAATATTATTTTATATTAGTTTCAAGTATAGAGCATAGTGGTTAGACAATCATGTACTTCATAAAGTGCTCCCCACAATAATTCAGGTACTCACCTGACACCGCACAGTGATTATAAAATTATTGACTATATTCCTTATGCTGTTGTTTACATCCCCATGACCATTTTATAACTACCAATTTTTACTCTTAATCTCTCCATCTTTTTCACCTAATCCCATAAACCCCTTCTCTTTTGGCAACTATCAGTCTGTTTTTTGTGTCTGTGTGTGTGTTTCATAAAAATATTTAACTTTTAAAAAGATCTTTCAACACAAAGTTTCTAGTTCTACACTTTGGAGATACAGCTGAGAGAAAATACAAAAACTTTCACCTGACAGCATCTGGGCTACATTTGTCCTTGGCTCTTTAATTTCTATATTTCTTTCCTCTTCAGCTTCACCCATATTCATGGCTCAACATGCCACATATCAAAATCCACATCTCAGCCCGAGACTCTGTCTGATCTTCAAACTATTATATTCAATCATTCCAAATATCTCTGCTTGACTAGTTTTCATGTATGTTCCAAATTTTCAAAACTGGGCTGCTTTACACCCTCTCCCAAAGTGCTTTTTGATTTTTTTGCCCTATTTCAGTGTTGGTCACCTGGTATATAACCAATCACCTTCCACTTGGTCACCTGATTTACAAATCTGGTATAGGAGATATTATTTCCACTATGATGTGCAAAAAATTACCTGGGTGGGATCCTTTTTAAAATTTTTATTCTGATTTGGTTGCTTTGGGGTTGTAGAGTCTGAAGTTTTGACAACCTTCCAGATGATTCCAATGTGCTGGTTCTTAGACCACACTTTGAGTAGAAGTTTCTACACTTATCCTTGTCTTTCAGTCATATGTAGATTTCAATGGCTTGGTAGGAGAAATACAGACTTTAGAATTAGCTTTGAGTTTAAATTGTGAATCTGGTCAATAATAGTCATATATCTGTTGACAAACCATCTAACCTCTGTGCTCTGATTACCTTCTCTTAAAATGTATATGGTTTGTGTCATGAGGACCTTAAATTATACAAAGTAAGTAGAGTGTATATTTTGACATCTGCCATACTTTAGAGACTCAAAATATTCATTTTCTGCTTTTGGTCAAACCTGGAGCCTAATAAAAATAAATTAGTGGTCACTTAGTGGGATAGAGGCTTAGTTTTTATCAGAGAGAAGGCCTCCTGGCTAGGCTGAGGCTGAGGTTTCAGTATCCTGATTAAAAAATGGACACAGAAAAGGTAACATTCTATAATTTAGTACATAACTTTAGCTTCTCAGGAGAGAAGGGGTTTTCATCAGAGAAGGAGCAGAGTGCTTCTATCCATGGAGAAACTATGTGAGTGCTCAAAACTCTGCACATGTTAAAGCTGTGGGTTGCTAGAATCATTGTCTAGATTAAGAAGGACATCCTGAGCTCCCACCTGATGATCTCTTCATTACTCTCATTGAGACTTGTTGTGACCTAGTGGGTGGACTTTGGAAAAGTCAGATCAGGAGGGAAGAAACTGAGAATGGGTGAAGAAAAATTAAATGAGGATTAATATTCAAGCCTTTATAAGCAATGTAGACTAGTCTTTGCAACTGTGGAGTTGCAAAGGAATAACTGGACTAATAATTGATTTCAAGACAGGGGAGAGATAATAAGAGGTAGTATATAGGAATCACACACAATCAAGTTTAAGGGTATAAGAGAAAATTTTTCAGAAGGAAAGACAATATGCCATTTAACAATATGTCATTTAAATTATGTTCATGTCAGTATATAAAAATAATAATTTTACATGTGCTACAAAGCAGTTCATGAGAAGGATATACCATAATTTATTCAATATTGTTCCATCAGTGGGTTTTTATAAATATTAAAATATTTTTCTCTTATAAACCATGTCACCTTGAACAATTTTGCATTTCTCCTGTAGACCCATGCAAGTGTTTCTCTAGGATACACACTGGATTTGAAGGAACTAGACAGTAGGTTTCATTTTTAATAAATGAAACAAATTGCATTATAAAACAAATAGTACATGAGGGTACATATTTTTAACCATATTACCACTTTATATTATTAAACCTTTCAAATGTTTGTTAAACTAATAAATAAAATATACCTTTTCTTTATTGATTTTACAAATTACTTATTAATATCCTTTTCTCGTTCTCTATAACATGGTTTGATGTACTTCATTATTTAAGATATAATTTCCTTGTCTGTTAATATGTTAATTAATCTTATAAAAACCTTGTCTATTATAAGTTTTGTGTGTGTGTGTGTGTTTTGGTTTTCTTTTTCAGAAAAAGAGATTTTGTTATTATTGACCAGTTGTACTTTTTATTTTCCATTATGTTTGTTTTTACTAATATTTTACCCATAATCCTCTGCATGTAATATTTTTGGATTAGTTTGTTGCTGCTTTTCTATCTTATTGATCTGAAAAATACCTTTACTTAATTCTCCATATATGTTTTTAATAAATATGTAAACCAATGTCATTTTGGTTGTGTTAATGTAATATAGTTATTTTCATCAATTTAAAACTATTTTTAGGGAAGTTCCAGTCAAGATGGTGGCATAAATAAACACCATACTTGAAACCACCCACAACCACATCAAAATTACAACCAAATTACAGGACAGCCATCATTCAGAATGCCTGAAATCTAGGTGAACAGAAGTCCTATAACTAAAGATATAAAAAAGAAGCCACATTGAGACTGGTAGAATAGGTGGAAACAGCAACAAAATGGCTGGTTCCACACCCAGGTGTGGCAGAAAATCAGGAGGGATATTTTGGCTTCAGAAATCTTCCCCTAAGGAGCAAAGGGTCCCAGCCCATGGACCCCAGTGCAAAGTTCCAGTTTCAGGAAGAGAAATCCCTAAAATTTCTGTCTGTGAAAACCAGCGGGGATTGTGGTTGAGTAAGATGGAGATCTGGACTCCCTGGTGTTCGTCCTAAGAAGCTTTTATACATACCTATTTGAACTCAGTCTTTCTGAGCTTCAATGCTGTGGCAGCAGCTGGAAAGGTACCTGGGACATTAGGGAGGAACTTAATTGTCTGGCTTCATGGCAAGGAATGAGGGGGAAGCTTTCTCCCATACAGAGTGTTGGTAAAGGTCATTGTTACTTTGCTGAGCCCTCCCCCACACAGCTGGCAGGTAGGTGTCATATCTGAGTCTCCATCAACCTGGATATTATTATTCAGCCACCCTGGTGATTCCATGAGATGGAGGCCCACTAAATATATGAGCTAACCCAAGCCCCTTACAGTGACTTTTCCATACAAATAGCTTCTCTTGGTTCATGGTTTGGACTTTCCTAAAATCTCTCAAACAAGAAGCATCTGGATTATATTACCATGTACCTTTTGTTATATTTCCCTAGGTCAGGCACTAGTGGCTTCTGGCTTTGGTTTGCATCTTGGCCTCTCCCAGATACCTGTAAGCCTAGCAAAGTAGCAGCCATCTGTAGATAGCTCTTTAGTTCATGCCAGGTGGTCCCAAGCATAAAACAGGTGGTGGCTAATCTTGTACCTTCTAGGAGTACCCAGAGCCAGTGCACCAGGTGGACAGATTCAGAGCATGCAAGATTACAATCCAACCATCCCTTCCATTGGTGACACACTTAAGAGGCAGGCTCAGCAAGCGCTAAAGCCCCATTCAAGCAAGTCTTGCTCATTGGGTTGAGCCTCTGCACAGTGACTCAACCATTGTAGCTGTAGCTGGTTTCCATAGCCAAATATCCTGGGGGATCAATCCCTCCCAGTGACGTGCCAATAGCAATAAAGGCTCAACTTCAATGAGACAGTGCATACAGCCCACAAAGGGGATTCACCTGGAGTAATCTGCTTGGGTGACTGTCATATAGGGTGCCAGTGTACCCTATAGGACACCTACTACACAAGGCCACTGTACCAAGTCCAGGAGATATAGTACGTCTACCTAATACACAAATAGAGGGAAGCAGTGAAAACAAAGAGACAAGCAAATATGTCCCAAATGAAAGAACAAGAGAAATGGCCAGAAAAAGAACTAAATGAAACGGAGGTGAACATACTACAAGATACAGAGTTCAACACAATGGTTATAAAAATGCTTAAAGAACTTAGTGACAACTTTAATGGCATAAAAAGTGACATGAAAAACATAAAAAAGAGCTAGTCAGAAATGAAGGATATACTAACTGAAATGAATAAATTCCAGGGAATCAATAGTAGAGTAGATAAGGTAGAGATTCAAATCAGCAATTTGAAAGATAAGGAAGCAGAAAACACTAAATCAGAACAGCAAAAAGAAAAATGAATCTGAAAAAAAAAAAAAGAGGATAGTATAAGGAGCCTCTAGGACAACTTCAAGTATACCAATATTTGCAACATGGGGGTGTTGGAAGGAGAAGAGAGTTAGCAAGACATTGAAAACCTACTTGAAAAGGATAATGACAAAAAAACCTCCCTAATTTGGTAAAAGAAATAGTCATACAAGTACAGAAAGCACAGGCAGTCCTAAACAAGATGAACCCAAAGAGGCTCACACCAGGACACATAATAATTAAAATGCCAAAGTGTAAAAACAAGAAGAAACTTTTTAAAGCTGGAAGAGAAAAACAGGTAGTTGTCATAAGGGAGCTCCCCTAAGACTGTCAGCTGAGTTTTCAACAGAGGGATTGGCACAAAATTTTTTTAACTCATGATAAGGAAGGACATACAACCAAGATTACTCTATCCAGCAAAGTTATCATTTAGAATCAAAGGACAGATGATGAGCTTCCCAGACAATAAATAAATAAATAAATAAATAAACAAACAAATAAATAAAGCTAAATGTTTATCACCACCAAACCATTATTACAAGGAATGTTAAAGTTTCTTTTTAAAGAAAAAAAAATAAAACAATGAATAATAACATGGTAATAAATACATATCTATGATTTTATTTATTTTTATTTTTATTTTTGAGTGGCAAAGTGAGGCATTTGTTCACGAGTCTTCAGAGTCAGGCACACCACCAGCCAGCTCTATGACTTTAAATACAAATGGATTAAATGCTCCAATCAAGACATACAGTGACTGAATGGATAACAAAACAAGACCTTTACATATGCTGCCTACAAGAGACTCATTTCAGATAAAAAGATACACACACACTGAAAGTAAAAGGATGGGAAAATGTATTTCATGAAAATGGAAACAAAAGAAAACCTCTAGGGAATTAATAATTATACAAGACAAAATAGACTTAAAACAAAGGCTATAACAGGAGACAAAGGACCCAGCAACTCCACTTCTGGATATTTATACAAAGAAACCCAAAACACTAAATTGAAAAGACATATACATTCACATATTTATTGTAACATTATTTACAATAGCCAAAATATAGAAACGATCTAAGTGTTCATCAATAGATGATGGATAAAAAGTTGCATGCATACAATGGAATATAATTCAGCTATAATAAAGAATGATATTTTACCATCTGCAGCAACATTAATGGACCTAGAAGGTATTATGCTAAATGAAGAACGTCAGCCAGAGAAAGACAAATGTCAGATGATTTCACTTATATGTGAAATCTAAAAAACAAAATAAACAAATAAGCAGAATAGAAAACAGGCTTATGGATACAGAGAACAATTTCATAGTTGCTAGATGGGAGAGGTTGGGGAGATCAGTGAAAAACGTAAATGGATTAAGTACAAATTTCTAGTTACAGAATAGTCACAGGGAAATAAAATACAGCATAGGGAATACAGTCAATAATATTATAATAATTGACTATCATGTCAGATAGGTACTAATTTACTGAGATAATCACTTTATAGGTTATATAAATATCTAATCACTGGGTTGTATATCTGAACTAATATAATATTATACATCAACTGTAATTTACAAATTAAAAATATTTGAAATAAAAAGATAAAATGATTTTAATTTATAATTTAACTAAACAGCTTACTTAAAATATTTTTAAACTTTCTGAAATGTTGAATGTTAGCTAGCCTTTTTTCCTTATTATTATTTAATTAAAAATTCTGGCATTTTTCTTCAGTGAACTGATTTATATTATGTTTACTTTGAAGTTATGAGACCTATTACATGGTCAATTTTTGTGAATAGTCCAATTTTTAAATTTTTTTTCTTTTTTGTTGTTGTTGTTGTTCTACTTATTTGTGCATTCATGGGTTGATTCTTTTTTTTTTCCCCAGCTTTTCTTTATTGAGTATATTGTTACAATAGTTCCAATTTTCTCCCCTTTACTCCCCTCCACCCAGCATCTCCCTCCCCCAGCAATCCCCCCCCAAGTCCATACCCATGGTTCGTAAAAAATAACTATCCCTCCCTCGCAGATAATAAGACCCTTTGTAATCTTGTAAAGGACAATGGGCAAAGGTCTCAAGCTCCTCTAGCTGCTTCAAGCTGGACATGGTCATCGTCCTACCTACCCTTGGGTCCAGAAATCCCTAATAAGAGTGGGGGTGTGTAGGGGAGGGTGGCCTTCCCACATGGGGAAGGATCGTGCAGACTCCAGGTCAGTTGGCTGTCTCCGGACAACGGCGTGCTTGGTTTAACAGGCTGGCATCCTTGTTGTGTTCTGGGGGCAACAGATTTGGCGAAAAGGGTTAAAAGACATCATTCAATCCATAACTACTAGATGACAAAAGGCAGGGATTAATTTTTCAATGTCCCACATTACGAAAAAAAAAAAAAGGGCTTCTTTGGAGGAAGGTGTACTAGGCACATCTCGCCTGTCCAAAACCCTTTTGCCCATTATATTTAGTTTGGGCTGAGGGAAATAGTTTATGTTTTCCCCCTCTCAGACCTCTGGGACCTTTCTGTCCAAGCCATTAGGATAGAAAAGAGAAATCAGTTTTAAAGTGAAGCCCACAGACCACCCCATTCTTCACCAACCCAGCCATTTAGTTCAGCCAAACTGTTGAGTCTCAGGAGGCAGCGCTGCAGAGAGGATTAACTGAGGCTTATGCGTACAGACAATCACTCAGGTAATGCGGTCATAGGCTTATGCCCTTTGAAAACAGAAAACACATGTTAATTTATGTAACATAACCAACAAACAAGTCTCTAAATCTGTAAGACTGTCTTATTGGGAAGACATCGAGTTGCAAGGCACTTGACATTCTACTTGCCTGCAACTTGAATCTCTTTGGTGATATCACAGATATGGTTTAATTTTCAAGTGAAACCATTTTTTAAATGAGAAGAAACTTTTAAGACGGTTAGCTGCCCTACTTTACAGTCTGCCACTGATCATTGTGATTTTCCTTGAATAATGATTTTTTCCCCTAAGATTACTCTCCTTGTCTTTAAAGGGACTACATTAAGTCCATTTTTAATTTATCCTGTTCATTTGCATAAACATAACAAGAGCAGCAAATGATCACTTATGATCTTTAGTTCTGTTTTGCTGGAACTTACCCAAGGAACATTTAGGGTGACCCTCAGTCTGCTCTTCAGGGCACAGAAGCTGGGCCACATACCTGGCATTCATCCTTGCCTGTACACACCTTTCCTTTCCAAGTCTTTCTGGTTTTCCATTGTGCCTTAAGGTCCCTTCTAGCCATCTTTCAGGAAAACAACCTTTGTTCCTTCCCTGGAGAGATTGCTGTGGCCCGCACAACCAACCATGGCAGCTGGCCTTTTATTTCGCGGGCTTTTATTACCTTTGAAAGTCATTCCCAGTTCCTCAGGGCTTTTTGGTAACAACCTGAGCCCAAGCATGTCTCCTTTAGGCTTGACATTCCAGTCAAAGGCTTGGTCAAAAAAAGGAACCTCTATTAACAACTGGTCTTATTAGTTCTATGCAAAGAAACTTAAGTCATTACTTACTTGTTTAGAATGCCAAATTCTGGAGAGATCAAATAGGGAGAAAGATATACAACGTGAAGGAAAATCTTTGCCTAATATTCACTGAATTGGCATTTCCATTTTTCATATTTTCATTTCCCCCCACTAAAAAAATTTTTTGTTTGTTTTTCTATTACAGTTGTCTCACTTTTTTTTTCGCCTCTTGCTTCCCTGTACCCTGCCCTTCCCTTCACCCACATTCAGTCCCCACTCAGTTGCCCGTGTCTGTGGGTCATTTATACATGTTCTTTGATTTGACATTTCCCCTTCTTACCCCCTTTTCTCCCTCCCACCTCCCCCCTTGTTACTGTTAGTCTACTCCTTGTTTACATACCTCTGGTTCAATTTTGCTCATTTGTTTGTGTTGTTCATTATTTTCCTCTAATAGGTGACAGTATAACGTATGTTTCTTTCGTTGCCTGGCTTATTTCGCTAAGCATAATTCTCTCTAGTTCCATCCATGTTGTTGCAAATGGTAGAAGTTCCTTCTTTCTTTCTGCTACATAGAACTCCATTGTGTAAATGTACCACAGTTTTTTGATCCACTCATCTACAGATGGGCATTTAGGTTGTTTCCAGCACTTGGCTATTGTGAATAGTGCTGCTATGAACATTGGAGTGCATAGGTTCTTTTGAATTGGTGTTTCAGGATTTTTCGGATATAATCCTAGCAATGGAATTGCTGGTTCAAAAGGAAGTTCCATTTTTAGTTTTTTGAGGAAATTCCAAACTGTTTTCCATAGCGGCTGCACCAGTCTGCATTCCCACCAGCAATGCACCAGGGTTCCCGTTTATCCACATCCTCTCCAGCACACGTTGTTTGTTGATTTGTTGATTATGGCCATTCTGACTGGTGTGAGGTGGTATCTCATTGTGGTTTTTATTTGCATCTCTCTGATGGCTAGTGATGTTGAGCATACTTTCATATGTCTATGGGCCCTCTGTATGTCTTCTTTGGAGAAGTGTTTGTTCAGGTCCTTTGCCCATTTTTTAATTGGGTTGTCTGTCTTCTTGGTGTTGAGTCGGATGAGTTCTTTATATATTTTGGAGGTCAATCCCTTGTCTAAGATGTCATTGGCGAATATATTTTCCCATATGGTTGGTTTCCTTTTCATCTTGCTGATGTTTTCTTTAGCTGAGCAGAAACTTTTTAATTTGATGTAGTCCCATTTGTTTATTCTTTCCTTTATTTCCCTTGCCTTAGGAGATATATCAGTGAAAATGTTGCTATGTGGGATATCTGAAATTTTCCTGCCTATTTTTTCCTCTAGGACTTTTACGGTATCACGGCTTACATTTAAGTCTTTGATCCATTTTGAGTTTATTCTGGTGTATGGTGTAAGTTGGTGATCTAGTTTCATTTTTTTGCATGTCCCTTTCCAGTTTTCCCAACACCATTTGCTGAAGAGGCTCTTTTCACTCCATTTGATGTTCTTTCCCCCTTTGTCAAATATTAGTTGACTATATGAACCTGGGTTTATTTCTGGGCTCTCTATCCTGTTCCATTGATCTATATGTCTGTTTTTATGCCAGTACCAGACTGGATTACCGTGGCCTTGTAGTATAGTTTGATATCAGGTATTGTGATTCCTCCTACTGTGTTCTTCCTCAAAATTGCTGTGGCTATTCGGGCTCTTTTTTGGTTCCATATAAATTTTTGAAGTATTTGTTCTAGGTCTGTGAAATATGTTGCTGGTATTTTAATAGGGATTGCATTGAATCTATAAATTGCTTTGGGTAGTATGGACATTTTAATGATGTGGATTCTTCCCATCCATGAGCATGGTATATGCTTCTATTTATTTGTATCTTCTTTAATTTCTTTCTTCAGTGTTATGTAGTTTTCTGAGTACAGGTCTTTTACCTCCTTGGTTAAGTTTATTCCTAGGTATTTTATTTTTCTTGTTGCTATGGTAAATTGAATTTTTCTTTCAGCTTCTATCTCTGAGTTTTATTGTTGGTGTATAAAAATGCCTTTGATTTCTTAATATTGACTTTGTATCCTGCTATTTTGCCGAATTCACTTATTAGGTCGAGTAGTTTTTTTGTGGAGTCTATAGGGTTTTCTATGTACACTATCATGTCATCTGCAAATAGTGACAGTTTTACTTCCTCTTTTCCAATTTGGATGCCTTTTATTTCTCTTTCTTGTCTGATTGCGGTGGCTAGAACTTCCAAGACTATGTTGAATAGGAGTGGAGAGAGCGGACATCCTTGTCTTGTTCCTAATCTCAGGGGGAAGGAATGCTCTCAGTTTTTGCCCATTGAGTATGATGTTGGCTTCAGGTTTCTCATATATGGCCTTTATTATGTTGAGGTATGCTCCCTCTATTCCCATTTTGCTGAGACTTTTTATCATAAATGGGTGTTGTACTTTATCAAATGCTTTTTCTGCATCTATTGATATTATCATGTGGTTTTTGTCTTTCATTTTGTTTATGTGGTGTATTACGTTTATTGATTTGCGAATATTAAACCATCCTTGCATCCCTGGGATGAATCCTACTTGATCGTGGTGTATGATCTTTCTAATGTGTTGCTGTATCCGGTTTGCCAATATTTTGTTGAGGATTTTAGCATCTATGTTCATCAGCGATATTGGCCTGTAGTTTTCTTTCTTTGTTGTGTCTTGACCTGGTTTTGAAATTACGGTTATACTGGCTTCATAGAATGAGTTTGGCAGTCTTCCCTCTTCTTGTATGTTTTGGAATAGTCTGAGAAGGATAGGAGTTAGTTCTTTCCTAAATGTTTTGTAGAATTCACTTGTGAAGCCATCCGGTCCAGGGCTTTTGTGTGCTGGGACTTTCTGCTTCTTCTTGATTCAGTTTGGGAAGACTATAGGTTTCCAGGAATTTGTCCATTTCCTCTAGGTTGTCAAATTTCTTGCCATAGAGTTGTTCGTAATAATTTCTTATAATCCTTTGTATTTCTGTGGTATCAGTTGTGATTTCTCCTCTTTAGTTTCTGATTTTATTTATTTGGGTCCTCTCTCTTTTTTTCTTGATGAACCTGGTTAAAGGCTTGTCAATTTTGTTTATTTTTTTCAAAGAACCAGCTCCTACTTTTGTTGATCTTTTGAATTGTTAGTTTGGACTCTATGTCATTTAATTGTGCTCTGATCTTGATGATTTCCTTCCTTCTACTTGATCTGGGCTTTGCTTGTTGTTCTTCCTCTAGTTCTTGTAGCTGTAGGGTTAAATTTTTTATTAGATATTCCTCTAGCTTTTTTAGGTAGGCCTGTATTGCTATGAACTTTCCTCTTAGGACTGCTTTCGCTCTATCCCATAGGTTTTGGGTTGTTGTGTGTTCATTATCATTAGTTTCCAGCAACTTTTTGATTTCTTTCTTGATGTCATTGTTAACCCATTCATTATTTAATAGCGTGTTATTCATTCTCCATGAGTTTGAATGTTTTTGAGTTTTTTCCTTGAGGTTGATTTCCAATTTTAAGCCATTGTGATCTGAGAAGATGCTTGATATAATTTCAATTTTCTTGAATTTGTTAAGGCTTGTTTTGTGTCCTACCATGTGGTCTATCTTTGAAAATGTTCCATGTGCACTTGAGAAGTATGTATATTTTGCTTCTTTGGGGTGAACACTTCTATATATATTGACTAAGTCCATTTGATCTAGAGTGTTGTTCAGTGCCTCAATATCTTTGGTGTTTCTTTGCTTTGAAGATCTGTCCATTGTTGACAATGGGGTGTTAAAGTCCCCTACTATGAGTGTGTTGTTGTCTATATCTTTCTTCGAGTCTTTCAAAAGTTTCCTTATATATTTGAGTGCTCCTAAGTTGGGTGCATATATATTTACAAGGGTTATATCTTCTTGATGGATTTTTCCCTTAAGTATTATGAAATGCCCTTCTTTGTCTCTTTTTATGGCCTTTGCTGTGAAATCTGTTTTGTCTGATATAAGTATTGCTACCCCGGCTTTTTTTTCATGCCCATTTGCTTGAAATACTTTTTTCCATCCCTTTACTTTCAGTCTGTGTAGATCTTTTATTCTAAGGTGGGTCTCTTGTAGACAGCACATATGTGGGTCATTCTTTCTAATCCATTCAGCTACCCTATGTCTTTTAATTGGAGTGTTTAATCCATTTACATTTAAGGTTATTACCGATAAGTACTTATTCATTGTCATTTTTCCCCTTTGTACTCATGTTCTTCTCTGTCTCTCTCTGTTTCTTTATCTTCTTAGAGCAGACCCTTTAGCATCTCTTCCATTGCTGGTTTGGTGGAGATGTATTCTTTTAGCCTTCTTTTGTCTTGGAAGCTCCTTATTTCACCCTCCATTTTGAATGAGAGCTTTGCTGGGTATAGTATTCTAGGTTGTAGGCCTTTGTTTTTCATTGCTTGGAATATTTTTTGCCATTCCCTTCTGGCTTGTAGTGTTTCTGCTGAGAAATCTGATGATAGCCTTATTGGAGTACCCTTGTATGTTATTAGTTGTTTCTCTCTTGATCTTTTAGGATTCTCTCTTTGTCTTTGAATGTTGCCATTTTAATTATGATGTCTCTTGAGGTGAGCCTGTTGGGGTTCATCTTCATTGGGACCCTCTGTGCTTCCTGTACTTGCGTGACTCTTTCTCTCGTCATGTTAATGAAGTTTTCTGTCATTAGTTTTTCAAAGATGTTTTCTATCCCTTGCTCTTCTTCTTCTCCTTCTGGAATTCCTATGATACGGATATTATTACGTTTCATGTTGTCCTGCGGCTGTCTTAGAACCTCTTCAGTCTTGTTCAGTCTTTTTTCATTTTGTTGCATTGTCTGGGAGTTTTTGTGTAGGTTGTCCTCCAGCTCGCTGATCCGATCTTCTGCTTCCTCTAGCCTGCTTTTAATTCCTTCTACTGTGTTCTTCAATTCAGAGATCGTATTCTTCATTTCCTCCTGGCTCTTATTGATAGCTTCTATGTCCTTTTTCTTGCTCACGTAATTTTCTGTGAGTTCCTTGTAGTTTTTCTGGAGTTCTTTGAAGTTTCCGCTGAGCTCATTCAGCTTCTCCATAATCCATGTTTTGAATTCCATATCTGATAGTTCGCTCCCCTCTATTTCATTTAGCAGTCTTTCTGGGGATTCTACCTTTCCTTTTGATTGGAGGTTGTTTCTCTGTCTCCCCATTTTTGTGACTCCTATTGTTTGTTGGTGCTTCTTAGAATGATCTGCACTTCCTGGATCTGCCTCTGGTGGTGTCAGATCATGTACCAATCAGGCCCTAGGCAGCCTGTTGGAGACTTCCAGGGATCTACTGCTGTTGTCTCTTCTTTAATTGTTAACCTATTCAATCTGTGATTAGCTGTCAGACTTAAGGACCGTGGGTGTGGCAGCTTAATTCCTGTAGGCAGGGCTTTTGCTTCCCCTCAGGCTGACGCCACTTGGAGGGGAATGGTCTACCCGCAGTACTGGGGATGAGTCAGCACTGGGACCCAGTCGGCTGCTCCTCCAGTTCTCCCCTCAAAGCCACCGTTCCAAACTCTCCCCAAGTGTCTCCAGTCCTCTCTGCCTTCCCTCTGCTTGAGCCCAGGGTAAGTGGTGGCCAAAATATTTTCGTATGTGATCCACTTAAGAGCTCTTTTTCTCCTGCTGTTTCTCTCCAGCTAGCAAGAAAACCTGTGGCTTTTCACTTTTCACAGCTGATACTATTTTACTTTCCACTCTGTTGCTGTAGGCTGGGAAGCCCAGCTGGGGGTTTAGACCCTGCCCTTCTCAGGGGGAATCCCCAGCTGCTGAGCTGTTTCTCAGTCCCTTCAGCTGCCACCCATGTGAGCCCAGCCAGCCCTTCCGTGTCTCCGCACTCCCTACCGGTCAAGTTGTGATGTAGCGGCCTTTTCTGTCTCTTCGTGGTTATAAGACTTCTTTCCAGCTAGTGTTCTGTTGGTTATTCCAGATGATTTCTCCAAAATTAAGTTGTAAATCCAGACTGGTCCTGGGAGGAGGTTAGTGTCGCTTCCACTTACTCCTCCGCCATCTTGGATCCTCTTAAATTTGTTTTCTTTGCTAAATAAAAAGATAAATAAATATGGATAGACTCAAGCTTATTTATTGTATATTCAAATCTTTTATTTTGTATGTTTTTACCTACTTGATTTATCAGTTACAGATATGCTGTGATAAAATCATATGTATTATGTTTATAAACTTCTTAATAAATTTCTCATACTTTTGACAATATAATTATATTATGTTGTAATTATTAATAGATTTTTATAATATGTCTTTTAATTTTAAAAATTTTAATATGGTAAGTGCCCCTTTGATCCTTTTATTTGTTTTTTATTATATTTTCTCTTGTATTACTGTACATGTCATATTTTAGTTAAGCTTACCTTTTTTATTTTTTAGCCTTATCAAGTTCTTTCACTTTAGGTTTATTTCTTTTAAATAATTATATAGCTTTTACTTTAACACAAAATTAATTTTTAAAAAAGTATATCTTAGCAGAATCATTTAAAACATTTAGTTTTATTGTAATTACTGAAAATTTTGAATGCTTTTGCCATTTTATTTAGCCTTATTTATTTAGTTATTTATGGGTAAAGAAACCATCAGTAAAAGGAAAAGGGAACAAACTGTATGGGAGAGCATATTTGCCAATAATACATTGAAGAAGGGTTTGATATCCAAAATACATAAAGGACTCACCTGACTCAACACCAGAAAGACAAGCAATCCAATTAAAAAAATGGACAAAGGACCTGAATAGACACTTCTATATGGAGGATATACAGATGGCCCATAGACATAAAGAAAATGCTCAACATCACTAATTATCAGAAAGATGAAAATTAAAACCACGATGAGATATCACCTCACACCTGTCAGAATGGCTACCACCAATAAATCAACCGAGATCAAGTGATGGTGAGAATGTGGAGAAAGGGAACCCTAGTGCACTAGTGGTGGGAATGCAGATTGGTGTTGCCACTGTGGAAAACAGTAGAGTTCCCTCAAAAATTAAAGGGACTCCCATCCAAGATGGAGGCCTACACAGACACACTGCATCTTCCTCCACAACTAAGATGGAATACAGCTACCTCAAAACTAGAGGCAACCAGAAGTTCCAGAATATCGAGCTGCATGGAAGTCCAAAAAACAAAGACATAAAGAAAAAATACTCATCCAGACAGACAGGAAGGGCGGATCCAGGGCAGAGAGGACACAGTGTGGTGGTGGCAGCAGCAGCAGTAGCTGCAGGCCAGCGGAAAGCTCAGTTACATATTTTTAAGTCAAAAGGGACACCTGGGGGGGGCACTCCCAGCACCGGACCAGACCGCACAGCTCATGGTGCCAGCACCAGGGAAAATAAAGCCTCATTGCTTCTGACTGTGAAAACCAATGGGGGTTGAGGTGAAGGAAGAAACTTCTGGTCTCTTAGTAGAGTCCACTTGTTTAAAGGGTCTCCACAGTCCTAGAACATCCACAGACCCACCCACTCTGGGAATGACAGCCAGTCCCATATGAACATGGGAGAAGTGCCTGGAAAAGGAACGAGTGCTGAGTAAGCAACATTGTTTCCTCTCAGACCCCTCCCCCACATACAGCCCCACAACGTGGTGAAACAGGTCACCCATTACTGACCAATACCTAAGGCTCTGCCCTTTAAAATGTAACAAGTGTGACAGCTCTACCTATAACACAGAAGCAAACAAACACAGGAGTCTGTCAAGTTGAGGAGACAGAGAACTATGGCCCAAAAGAGGGAACAGATCAAGGTTCCAGTGGGAGAACTTACTGATGAGGAGAGAGTCAACCTAACAGAGATAGTGTTCAAAGTGCTGGTGATAAAGATGCTCACAGGCTTTACAGATAAGCTTAAGTATGGCAAACACATAAGGGAAAAAGTGAAGGCTATGCTGAATAAAATGAAGGAAAACACACACAAAGCCAATGGTGAAGGGGAGGAAACTGGGCTTCAAATCAGTGATTTGGAATACAAGGAAGAAAAAAACAGTCAACCAGTACAGAATGAGAAAACAAGAATTGAAAAAATGAGGAGAGGCATAGGAATTTCTGGGACAACTTTAAACATACCAACATTGGAATCATAGGGGTGCCAGAAGGAGAAGAAGAAGAGCAAGAAACTGAAAGCTTATGTGAAAAAATAATGAAGGAAAACTTCCCAAATTTGGTGAAGGAAATAGATATACAAGCTCCGAAAGCACAGGGAGTCCCAAACAAGCTAGAACCAAAGAGGACCACACCAAGACACATCATAATTAAAATACCAAAGGTTCAAGATAAAGAGAGAATCTTAAAAGCAATGAGAGAAAAGCAGAGTTACCTACAAAGGGGTGCCTATAAAACTCTTAGCTGATTTCTCAAAAGAAACTTTGTAGACAAGAAGAGACTGGTAAGAAATATTCAATGTGATGAAAAGCAAGGAACCACAACCATGATTACTCTATCCAGCAAAGCTATCATTTAGAATGGAAGGGGTAGATTAAGTGCTTCTCAGACAAGATAAAGCTAAAGGAGCTCATCATCACCAAGCCATTATTATATAAAATGTCAAAGGGACTTACTTGAGAAAAAAAAATTAAAGCTATGAACAGTAAAAATGACAACAAAACTCACAACTATCAACAACTGAATCTAAAAAATAAAAACAAAATCCAACTAAGCAAACCAGAATAGGAACAGAATCATAGGTATGGGGATCATTTGGAGAGTTATGTGCTGAGAGGGGGAAGGGGGAGAAATGGGGAAATGGTGCAGGAATTAAGAAGCATAACTGGTTGGTACAAAATAGACAGGGGGAACTTAAGAATAATATAGAAAAGGGAGAAGCCAAAAAACTATATGCATGTCCCATGGTCATGAACTAAGAGGGGGGTGGGATTTCTGGAGGGAAAGGGGATACTGGGCAGAGGGGAGCAAAGAGAAAAAAATTGGAACTATGGTAACAACATAATGATTAAAATATATTTTAAAAAATTAAAAATGAAACTGCCTTTTGAACCAGAGATAGCACTTCTGGGAATATATCCTAAGAATTCCCAAATACCAATTCAAAAAACATATGCATCCATATGCTCATTGCAGCATTATTAAAAATAGCCAAGATCTGGAGAGAGCCCAAAGTGCCCATCAGTAGATGAGTGGATAAAATGTTGTGGTACATTTGCACAATGGAATACTACTCAGCCGTAAAAAAGATTTTATGCTTTGCAATAGCATGGGTGAACCTGGAAATTATTTTGCTAAGTGAAATAAGCCAGTCAGAGAAAGACAAGTACCATACGATCTCACTTATATGTGGAATCCAACAAACAAAATAAAATGACAAACTAAATAGAAACAGAGGCATGAATACATGGAACAGGCTGATAGCTGTGAGAGGGGGGTCAAGAAGGGCTATTGGGTGAAAAAGGGTGAAAGGATTAGCCAAAGAACATATATGCATAATGCATAGGCACAGACAACAGTGATGATGGCTAGAGGGAAGGGAAGTGGGGACTGGGTGGAGGTGGACAAAAGGAGGGGAAATGGGGACATCTATAAAAGTGTAAACAATAAAAATAAAGTAAAACAAAAATAATAAGAAAAATAAAATATTTTATTTTACCTTCACATTTTCTTTTTTTTAGAGGTCATTCTTTCTTTATGTAGATATAAATTTTTGACCTATATCATTTCCTTTTTTTCTGAATAATTTCTTTTAATATTTTTTGCAAGCCAAGACTAGACTTGTAGCAAATTTCTTCAATTTTTATTTGCTAGTAAAGTCAATTTTTTCCTCACTATTGAAGGATAATATGCTGGATAAAAAAATTCTATATTGTGGTTCTTTTCTTTAGACACTTTAATTACTTTATTCTAGTCTTTTTTTTACTTGTATGATTTCTGCCAAGAAATCTAGTGTAATTCTTATTCTTGCTCCTCTACATGTAAGATATTTTTTCTCCATTCTCTTTCAATATATATTTTTTCTTTGTGTTTGATTTCCTGCAGTTTGACTATGATATGAGCAAGGATCAATTTTTTAGTATTTATTCTGCTTAGTGTTATCCACACTTCCTACATCTGTGATTTGATATCTATCATTAATTTGGAAAATTTTGTTACTATTGTTTTAAATATTTAATCTGTTTCTTTCTCTCTTTTTTTCTCCTTAAAGTATTTTCATTATGCATTTGTTATACCTTTAAAATTTTTTTAATAGTTTTTGGATGTTCTGTTCTTTTCATTCTTTTTTTTTCTTTTTGTATTTCAATTTTGGAAATTTCTTTTGTTATTTCTTCAAGCTTACTAATTCTTTTCTGTTGATGAGCCTGTCAAAGATGTGATTCATTTCTATTACAGTGGTTGTAGTTATTAGCATTTAAAAATTTGTTCTTAGGGATTTTTATCTTTCTGTTTATATTACTTATCTGTTCTTGCATATTGCTTTTTTTTGTTTTTTTTCATCGGAGCCCTTAGCTTATCAATCTTAGTTGTTTTAAATTCCTGGTCTGATAATCTCAACAGGTTTGCTGTATGTGAACGTGGTTCTGACGTTTCCCTTCTTCAAACTCTGTTTCCTGTCTTTTAAGATGCCTTGTAATTTATTTTTGAAAGCCTGACACAACAGACTGAGTAAAAGGAACTCAGTAAGTAGTTCTTTGGTGTGAGGTTTTATGTTTTTCTGGCTAGGGGTTGGGCTATGTTTACTGTTCATTTTAGCTATAGTTGTCATAACTTAAAATTTCCTTTGATGCCCTTGTTTTTGTCTTACTAATTGTCTTTTGGTTTTCCTAGAGACTACTTCTTAAATAAAGAGTGATCATGCAGGTTTTCTTTCTTTTTTTTCAGTTGGATTCTGTTTTTACTATACAGGAGCCCTATTGATGTGATGGTAAGGTATAGGTGCAAAGATGTATTCTACAGTATTATGATTATGCATCAGCCTTTTAATGAGCCTGTGTCCCTGTGAAGTACCTTCACAAGTACTTCTCAGTTTTGTTTTGCTCTGTTATGCTTAGGTGAGATAGGAAGGCTAAAAGAACCTGAAGGTGAGCATTTCCCTCCCCTCACATCATTTAGCCTGTGATACCACCCCAGTCAGTTGTGCTCTGGTAAAAAAAAAAAAAAAAAAAAAAGAAATCTTTTGAGGGAAGACCTTGTTAAGAAGAGTGGAATGATCTGGGAAAATTTAATAACAACAACTTTCCTTCTCTTCTGGAAGGAAACGTGAGGGAATTTTCCTTTGATCTTCACTATAAGAATGTGGTAGTGCTCATGGAGGTAAAACACAGACTATGGGTCTCTCCGAGACTAAGCCTCCTTAGAGTTTATAATTCTCCAACTTGTCCACATTGAGCCCCCAACAACTTATCAACTACAAGTTATACAAAACTGAATACTTCCAAACTCCTTAAATGCTTTTAATGCTTTATTTGTTTTTAATGTTACTTCTGTTCACATGTGCATTGGATTCAAGTATAATCCAAGATGGATCAATAGCATGGCCTCAAACTTCTAATCTGTAACTTGTGAAAGTCCAATGTCCATTCAAAGATTTTTAATTTTTAAGGGACTCCTGTTTTATGGTTTCTAGCTCATGCCTTTGTTTCCCCTATTAGATTACTGTATGAGTTCACTCAAAGTCTGTGCATGTGGTCCTATTTATTACACTTAAATAAATGAATGAATAAATAAATAAATAATCATTCTCTACTCACCAAAGAACTTTTGGTATGTAAAATATTTTGGTAATTTTTCAAGAGATATTAAATGCAACTAAAAAAGTGAATATTAGACATTTCTGGTCTTTCAAAAATGTCCTAAATTATTTTTACCAACTAAGTTCTAGAGTCCTACCAACCTACTAAATTTATTTCCCTTTTTCTCTCTTTCTTCCCTGTTTGTACATCATCCCTCTACTCCACATTTTCTACCACATTGAAGGTTATGGTCCTCATTACTTTCCTTCCAGAATCTTGCTACTCAAAGGGCAACCCTTGGAGGCATTGACATCACTTGGGAGATTGTTAGATATACCAAAACTCAAACTCCTTTAGGCTGGGTCAGAAAAGCATAGCCTTTCTCACAACCCCCTGTGAAATCCTTATGTCTTATTGTCCAGCAGCATGATACATAACCATCCTTGCCACAAAGGTGTACTACTGAAAGGTATAGTTGTAATTTGGTTATTCCAGGAGATATAGTAGAAGATGATCCAGAGGAGAAATTTGTAATGAGAAGTAAGTTAACCAAATTTATGAAATCTGCCTTTTGAAAATGAAGAAATTGAATTTAGAGAATCTGTAGCTCTCCCAAGATTTTACATGAGGTGTTTTGGGATCAGAAATTGAATTCAGGTCTAACATAATACAGCACCATAGCTGCCTCCGATTTAAAAAAAATCCTCATCTGTGCATATATCGTCGTCGGCAGCCGTCTGTCTCGAGAGACGATGGTGTAGCTTCTTAAGAGTCTATCTGCACCGCCGAGAATGGCTGTGCAGTCCGACTCGGGAGTGACACGGCATCTGTCTCCTCCCGTGTTGAATCGACATCTTGCGATGACGCTGGAGTGTCCTCTCCAGTGAAGCTGAAGCTACAGAGCCTGGGCAGGGTGATATGGAGGGTCTGCTGTTGCCCATGCAGCAGACCCCCCCTCTCTTCGCAGCTGAAGGGTCCAAGGGAAAGACGGAGTCAATACAGCTTGGCTTCAGGTGCGCCACAGGAGTTGCCGGTGTTGACTACAATGTCAAACCGCCTTAGGGACTCTGGCTCCAGATTTTCTGTCGGGGTTTACTCCCTTAGCCTTTCCCCTGAAGAGGTATGCCGCAAGGCAGTGGAGGTTTTCTGGAGTCAGAGTTTTCCTTCTCTGATGTGCCCTGACTGGAAGATCGAACCAGCGACACTTAGCTCGCAGGCCGACGCTCAATCCACTGAGCCAAACCAGCCAGGGTTTGTGCATATATATATATATATATATATATATATATATATATATATATATACACACACATATACATATATATGTTTATACTTTAGAGAAATAGGAAGGGAGAGATAGATAGACAGACAGATGAAAGGAGATAGATGATACATGATAGATAGATAGATAAAAGATAGATACAGAGATGGAGAAATAAAGAGAGAGAGAAATATCAAAATATCAGTGTGAGAGAAACATTAATCTGTTACCTCTTGTACGTGCCCTGACTGGGGATCAAACCCACAACCATTTGCACAGGATGATGTTTCAAACTACCGAGCCACCCATCCAGGAAGATTTTCTTAAATATTGATGATAAAAATCACATACAAATAACTTGGGTAACATGAAAAAATAGAAAACCTTCTAAAATTATAAAATTACTTCCTTTTTTACTATATTTTTTCAATTCAAACCTTATTGAGCAACTCATTTTAAAAAGAACCCCCTTTTCTTTAATCCCTTTTCTCCCTCACTCACTAACTTTATATGCACTGGAATATAAAAGCTCAGAATGGAAAGCTCTTTGTAGCTGCAGAAATGCTGACTGGCTTCCAATGAAGACAAGGCTGATGAACTTATCAGATCGCCTTGTATTAAAGAGAGTCTGAGAATGGATTTTCTGTAATGTATTAAAGTATGAAAATCAACTGCTTGGATGAATAATTAGAGTTGCTAATTTTCACAAAATAACTCTTTGGAAGTTCATAACTTTATTGTGTGCTGTGGTGGGGTGAGGATAGGTATGCATGCATGTGCATGTGTATGTTTTGGTTGTGGAGCAGGAGACAAAACATGTTTCCACAAATATAAAAAACTGTGTTGCCTTGGAGTTGTCAGAGAGGAAAGAGCTTGCTTTTAAAAATGCATGTCACATTTCTTTTTCTGTGAGGTGAAAATTTCCAGCATATTCTACTTGGCTTTGCTTCATTTTCCTCTGAGGAACTCCATTGAATCACTTAATCAGGAGAGGAAGAAATGGAAGATGACTTATTAGTGGCCTAAGTTTCTTGACAGCTTGACAGAGAATGGTGTCTAGCTGCTGTCTATTATTTTATCAGATGCACTTGATTTTTTTCTCTCACAAGAAACAAGGAAATATTTCACTAACTTAAGACTTCCTTTATATATGGTGAGGCAATTATATTTTACAGTGCTTCAGCCTCCACAGATATTGATGATTTTTATATTGGCATATTTCATAACATCTTACCAGACACTAATAACATGAGACACTAAGAAACAAGATGACATGGGTAAAATATGACATGTCACATGTTACATTCTTCATTAGAGAAATCATTAAGTATATCAGTATACAAATGGCTCTAAGCAATCCTGACACAGGAGAATCCTATAGTTTATTTTAACACTTATTAACTGCTGTGGTAAAAAAATCTCCAGAAAAGTCCAACCATTGTTAATATAACAAGAATGGTTTGCATGACATCGCTGTAACCTGGCCGCTAAGCAGAGTGATTGGAATGTGCATGTGTGAACAAAGACAACTTGACTGTACTAGTCAGTGGGCATGGTAGACACCACTGAGTAGGCATGTGTACCATGCGGTTATCACATTCAAAATGACTGCACAAGTAGAGCAATGAATCTGAATCAAATTTTGTCTTAAGCTTGACTACTCCTCCATGGAAACTATTCAGATGATTCAGAAAGTCACAGCTATGGGCAACTAATGGTTGGCTGTGTCACCAGACAATGCACCTGGTCATACATTACATCCCATGCAGTTTTCTGTTAAAACATCAAATCACTCAGGTGACTCAGTCCTCCTACAGTCCAGATTTGGCACCCTGCAACTTCTGGCTTTTCTTTTTGAAAGGGAAAAGATTCAGGTCATCAGTGAGACTCAGGAAAATAAGACAAGGCAGATGATGGCAGCTGGGAGAACTATGTGAGGTCCCAAGGTGCCTGCTTTGAAGGGGACTGAGACATCATTGCCCTATGTAAAATGTTTCTCATAGCTTGTATATTCTTTACTAAATGTATATTTTTTATATTACCTGGCTGGATACCTTCTGGACAGACTTTGTCTGTACTCAGGGAGTCTAGGAAAGCTGTTTGTGACACAGGGTCTGAACCCATGTGTGTGTAAGGGAAATCAGCATAGCCCTTATCTCGCTCAGCATGGCTGAATCAAAAGCTAATTTTTTTTTAATTCTGGAAAATTTCAAGTTTTTTACCTTAAGATTACAGAGATTGAGTAATAAACCAAAGTTAAGTTATTGATTTGCAATTGGAAATCTTAAGTTATTTATAAAAATCTTTTTATTTTCAATCCAGAGTATATTTCCCTCAGTATTAGTGACTGCATAAAGAGGCTGAATGTGGCTGAGTGAAATGAAATCAAAGCAAGGAAGCATGAGGGACATTTCATTGAGGCAACATTCACCAAGGCCACATGACTCAGATTCCATAGAAAACAACACCATTTTGTGACTGGAATGAAATTGCTGTCTTGTGCATTGCTTGTTTGTTTATTTTCTGTTGTAAATAGAAAAAATAATAAAAATCATGCTCATAGTCTTACTTCCTGGAATTAATGTTTACATTTTGCCATTTTTGCTTGAGAAATTAACATGTACACTTATAGAAAATTATATATGATATATATTTTAAAAAACAAATTTTCCATTATTTTCCCAAAACCATTTGTCTCTCTTTCACTCTCTCTCTCTTTCTATCTCTCTCTCTCTCTATATACCTGGCTAAGTACTATGGTCTAGCAATGTTGACACATTAAATCAATGAGCACATATTCTGTACACTTTTATGCTATATTTGGGAAGAATTAATATATAAATTGCTCTCTGTATTTCTATTTTAAAATTTCACAGAAATTATTATTCTTTGTAGAACTTATATTTCTTGATTAACATTAAGTTTTGAAGATCTTTCCATAGTATTACATATAAAAATATTCATTTTTAAAAAATGTTGTATGGTATTTCAACATATGAATATTCCACAGTTTATTTATCAATAAAATTTAATTATTATTGAGGTTTTTTTATTGCTATCATGTTACAACAAACATTCTTGACATGCCTGCTATTGCTCATGTGTAAGAATTTCTCTAAAGTAAATACAAAATGTAGGAAAGGAGAGTTACCATGAAGATACAATCGGGTTTTCAAACTTTATTAGACTAAATAATGTTCTCCATAATATATATTTCCACTAGTAAGAATAGAGTTTTTTTTTTTCTCTTAAAATCATAGCAAAGTTTGGATACTTAAGACATTTTCTTACTCTATAAATGGTATTAAGAAGGAATTAAAAAGTAGTGGGATTTACTCTCATCAAGAGTGAGATTTTTTGTCATGTTTTCTGATTATTTGATTTCCTGCATTGTAAATTGCTTTTCATGTCATATACTCAGCTTTTTCAAAGGATATGAAGAAAATGTGTATGATGTTTGCCTTTGTTAATTGAAATTTAAGAGTTTGCTATATGTTCTTGAAAATAATGATTGTGTATGTTGTAAATACCTTTTTCAAATATATTTCTTATCTTTTTTATGATGCTTCTAATAGAGGTTTTTGTTTCACTAATATTTTTCTTCATGGCTGGGTGTGTGCGTATGTGTGTGTTCCTACATTTCTTGTAGGAGGCAAAAATACTATTCTACATATTTTTCTAAAAGTTTTAAAAAGGGTTTTTATTTTCTTGTTTTCATAGAAAGCCAGGTATTTGCATTGTGTTTTCAAGATAGTCTTTTAAAATTTACTTATAAAATAATGTTTAAGGGATAAATAATTTTATATACTTTTTAAAATTTTATAAGCACAAGAAATATTTTTATATTTGTTAAGATACTTTTCATTAAGATAAGTGATATATAATCAGTACACATTACAAAATGGGTAAGAATAAGCTCCCATGGAAAATAACATGCAATTTTATGTAGAAAAACACATTTTTCTGTAACAAACATTTTGACACATAGCTTCTTATGTTAAATATTTACAATTGCAAAGTCAGAAGTCAACAATCCTTGATATTTTATAAGCAAAATTTATATTAGGAGAGTTATGTGCCTCTTTTAAGAAACAGGCCAAAACTAATATTTTAAAAAATGTTTTATTGATTGTTATTACAGTTGTCCTAATTTCTTTTCCCTTTGATTCTCTCTACCCAGTACCACTCTTCCTCCAACAGTTCCACCCCCTCAGTCCATGTCCATGGGTCATATGTATAAGCTCTTTCTATATCTTCATTTATTATTCACCTCCTTACTATGCTTCTTAATTGCCGTACCATTTTCCTCCTTGTCCCCCTTCCATTTCCCAGCTGACACCCCTCCACATGCTTCTCCTACCTATGATTCTATTCCCACTCTGGTTGCCTGTTGTTTGTTTTTATTTTTTAGTTTCTTTTGTTTATAGTTGTGATTTTGTTGTCATTTTAATGTTCAAAGGTTTGATCTTCTTTGTCTTAAATAAGTCTCTTTAACATTTCATATAATAATGGCTTGGTGATGATGAACTCCTTCAGCTTTACCTTGTGAGGGAAGCACTTTTTCTGTCTTTTCATTCTAAATGACAGCTTTGCTGGATGGAGTAATCTTGGTTGTAGGTCCTTGCTTTTCATCACTTTGAATATTTCTTGCCAGTCCCTTCTTGCCTGCAAACTTTCTTTTGAGAAATCAGCTGACAGTCTTATAGGTACCCCTTTGTAGGTTTTTTCCTTCTTTTCTCTTGTTGCTTTTAAGATTCTTTCTATATCCTTATCCTTTGGCATTTTGATTATGATGTGTCTGGGTGTGGTACTACCTGGGTCCAGTTTGTTTGGGACTCTCTGTGCTTCCTGGACCTGTATGTCCATTTCCTTCCCCAAATTAGGGAAGTTTTTCTTCATTATTTTTCATATAATTTTTCAATTTCTTGCTCTTCTTCTTCTCCTTCTGGCACCCCTATAACTTGGGTATTGGCATGTTTAAAGCTATCCCAGAGGCTTCTAAGTCTTTCCCCATTTCTTTAAATTTTTGTTCCCTCCTTCTGTACTGGTTGACTGTTTATTTCTTCCTTGTGATCTAACTCATTGATTTGAGCCCTGGTTTTCTTTTCTCACCTCTAGTTTTGTGTGGATTTTCCTTCATTTTACTTAGTATAGCCTTTATTTCACCCCTATCATGATTAATTTTTTCTTTCAAGTATTGAACATCTTTGTCACCAGAACTTTGAACTCTGTGTCTGTTAGGTTGGCTTTCTCTTCATCTGTTAGGTTCTCTATCTTCTCATCATTTAGTTCTGTCACTGGAATCTTGATCTGTCCCTGCTTTTGGACTGAACTTCTCTGTCTCCTCATCTTGAAAGATTTCTATGTTTGCTTCTATGTTGTAAGTAGAGCTGTTGCACCTGTTACATTGTAAAGGGGAAGAGTCTTAGGTATTCATCAGTGCTGGCGACCCATTTCACAATGCTGTGGGGCTGTATGTGGGGGAGGGGTCTGAGAGGGAACAATGCCATTTGCTCAACACTCGCCTATTTTCCAGGCACTCCTCCCCCTTCCCATGCTAAACAAGCTGCCTCCATCGAGAGATCAGTAGTTTCTTACTCTGCACAATCCCCACTGGCTTTCACAGTAAGAAGAAATGCAGCTCTATTTTCCCTAGTGCTGGAACTGTGCACTGCATGCTCTGGTCTGGGGCTGTGCTAGCTTCCCCAATTTAAAATGTATGGCTGCACTTTTCATTGCAGCTTTAGTCACTGTGCTGCTAACTGTGCCCCTAGCCATGTCACGTGCTGTGCTGCCTGATGCCTGTAAGCACCACCTCCATAGCCACTACTCCACACCTCATTTCCTCCATCCTGGCTCCATCCCTTCTATCTTTCTGGCTACATATTTCTTCTTTATTTCTTTGCTGAACTTCCCTGTAGTTTCGATTTTCTGGGTTTCTTTTTAGTTTTGAAGTGGTTGTAAATTCCTTCTTAGTTGTGATGGAGATGCAGTGTTTCTGTCTATGCCTCCATTTTGGCTGAAAGTTCCAAATTTTATTATAATAAGTTATAAAATGATAACTGACCTTTTCATTTACTTGTGCAAAGACTGATGTTTAATCTAGGGCTTTATATTCTCTACAATATTATAACCTCTCAAGATTCCTAATGCCAAAACGTGTGCTCTCTGTTAAAAAAATTTATAGTTAATACTGCATTTAAGATATTGAAGGTTATATTTCTCATGTTTTTATTTCATTTGAAATTTATTTTTAATCTGTGGCATAAATTGACAGACATTTTAACCAATGATATAAAATAAGATTTTAATTTTATTTTTATCATCATCATCATCATCATCATCATCATTTGTGGTGTAAAGCCAGTTTTTAATCTTCTTTTTATTTTTTAATATTCCATTTCCCCTAAGATGTAACTTTTCTTTTAAATCTAAAATTTATTCTGGAATATTTTTTAAAAACAGCAAAACAGATTTTATTGAATGAAATAGGGAATAAACTATTGCAATAAGGGAGAGAGACTGAACTCAATTCTGAATACATCAAATAGAGATTCATAATTAGGAGACAGTTTTCAGGAAAAGAATAAAAATTTATTAAGAACTTGGTTAGGTATTGGGGTGGAAGTGAAGAAGGATTTGATTAGATGTTAATGATGAAGGAAAAGGATTTTGATTTAATTTCAAGAGTTAATATCAAGGATATTTTTGATAAACTGGTTTAAGAATATTCTTTACTAAAACTGGGCCCAGCTAGCCAAGAATGAGGTTTAGTGGGGAAGAGGGATTAAAGGAGCCTGGGTAAGTCTGGTATGTAGTTTTTGTCATCACAAACCAAGTTCCCATGTATGTATGCCTGTTTCTGAGCTGTTTTGTTGCTGACTGAATTGTGTCCCCTATAAATTCATATGTTGAAGCCCTAATTTCCTATGTGACTCTGGAGATAGGAAGGCAATAAAAGTTAAGTAAGATCATAAATTTTGGTTCCTAAGCTGATAAAATTGGTATCCTTTTATAAGAAGAGGACAAAATAACAGACCTTGCTCTCCCTCTTTCTCATACTCTCTCCGTACTGCTACAGAGGAAAGGCCATGTGAGGACACATTAAATAGGTGTCTGTCTTTAAGTCAGGAAGAGAGCTCTCACCCAGAATTGAAAGAGCCAGTGCCTCGATCTAGCACTTCTAACCATGAAAACTGTGAGAAAATACATTTTTATTGTGTCAGCCTCCCACAGCCTATGCTACTTTATTATGGCAGCCCTAGCAGGCCAATATAACCTATTTTCGTTTGTTTGTTGAGTTAATGCCCCACTGTTTTAATTACTATAGTAATTACTATAAAGAAAGATTCCATCCTATTATCATTCTTTTAGATTATCTTATTTCTCTCCTTATTGGTATAAAGTGATTTTATAATACTTTTTCTAACTCTACAAACAATACCATTGAAATCCCATTGGTGTTAAAAATTACTTAGGGGAGAATTAAGTTTTTTTAGGATATTGGTTCTTCCTACCCATGGAAATAGTAAATATACCTATTTATTCAGATATTCTCTTGTAATTCTGTGGGGAAAAAAATCCAGAAGGTATCCAGCCATGTGATATGAAAAATAGAGACATTTATTGAAGAAGATACAAAATCCAAGAAATATTGTACATGGGACAATGATGTAGTCCCCTTCAAAGTAGTTACCTTGGGACTTCACACAGTTCTCCCAATTGCCATCAGCTGCCCCATTGTATTTTCCTGATTCTCATCAATGGTCTGACATCTTTTCCTTTCCAAAGGTGATTTTAGTTTTGGGAAAAGTCAGAAGTTGCAGGGCCACAAATCTGGGCTGCAGTGGGGCTAAATCACCTGGGTGATTTGCTGTTTTGCTAAAAACCTCGCACAAGACATGATGTATGAGTGGGAACATTGTCATGATGAATCTGCCAAACACAAGTTGCCCATCTGCAGCCTTCTGAATCAACTGAGTAGTTTCCGCAGATAAAGAGTCAAGCTTGACACAAAATTTGATGCAGATTTATTGCTCTATTCAGTCATTTTGAATGTGACATCCACACAGTACACATGCTCCCTCAATGGTGTCTACTGCCTCCACTGAATAGAACATTGAAGTTGTGATTTTCCAAACATGTGAATTCCAGTCCACTCTCCTTGGCTGTCAGGTAACAGCAATGTCACACAAACTATTCTTGTTATTAACAATAGCTGGATTTTTTCTAGACAGATCTTGATATTCTTTGATATCTTAGAGTTTGTTGCAATCAAAAGTGTTATATTTTTCCTGGTACATTTTCTACTTGATACTTTATATATATTATTGACATGATGCCCCTTTTTCTTAAATATATAAATGTGTAATTCTTATAAACCCAGGTCATTTTCTTTTATAATGACAGTGCAATTTAAAGTTTGCAAAATTCACCTTAGTGGCTATTATAATATTCTATTGACCTTACTCAGATCTCACGGAACTATCCTAATGATATGCTGTATAGCTAAATGTGGTGGTAATGGGAATTGAACGATTATTTTTCTTGTCCTAGAGCCACCCCAGAATAGTTGTCATTTCCCTTTAAATTCATTTACTCTAGAATGTTTTAGTTTTTTATCGACTTTGATTAGGATGGCATTTTTAAGGGTTCAAAATGTATTCTGTGGAGCTTTCTTCGTTTTAATTGTTATTTTCATGATGAGATTAACATTAAGTATTTTTTTTTTTTGCCGAAATATCATAGTGGCGATATAGTTAGCATACTTTTCAGTGTGTTATATCAGTGAGAACATGCTGTTAGCTTGTCCTATTATTGATAATAGCTTGTATAATTGGTTAATATGTGTCTGTCAGATTTCTCACTGTGAGATTACTATTTCTTTCATTTGTAACTAATAAAGTTATTTTATTATAATTGATAACTTATTATAATTAATTTATAATTAAGAAACTTTGAAATGATGTAAATATTCTAAATCTTATCACATATTGCCTATGAGTTTTAGAAACTGTTCATGATTTATACTTCATTTTATAACAATTATATATTGTAAAATGACAATTTCCCAATTTTATCATTTCTTCTACATTTATTACTTGGCATTATAGAGAAAATAATAGCTTTTCCTTCTACCTAATTTATTTATATATTATTTGTTTGTATCATCACAGACTCCTCCATTTTTATTTTATCCAGTAACCTGTAACTATTATTTTGATGCTCAAATTTTCTCTGATTTGGCCAGTGGGAGCTCCTTCAATCTAGTTTTGTGTTGTTTTGACATATCCTGCAACTCTGAGCATTTCCTTCCTTTCTGGCACAACCATCTCCTGTTGAGTCTGAAGTCAGCCTTTTTGTAAAGATCACAGAATGGCATTTAGAAACTAAAAGCTGGGTGTTAGTTGTACTCACTACTAGGGTGTCCTTATTGCTAATCCCTCTCTAGCAGACAGAACTAGGAAACACGCATACCAATGTAAATCTCTCTGCTTTGACAGTATGGTTCACCTATATTAAGTTCTGAGTTTTTACTGATACCTCCATTTCTAATATAGCACTACAAGATACATTTTATCTCTTAATCATTTCCTACTTGTAATTCCTTCTTTTACTCCCATTCTGGCACTCTGATGGCTTGAATATTGGGCTTCTTGATATTTTCCTATAGGTCCCCAAGTTTCCGTTGACTTTTTGTCTTTTTCTCTCTGATGTGTATATTGAATAATTTTTATTAATTTATTTTCAAGTTCACTGACTTTCTCTTTTCTGGTATCTTCATTTTCATATTGAGTCACTATGCAAAATTTTTAAAATTATATACTTTGATTCTCAAATCTAACTCTTATTTTATTTTATTTATTTTTAATATGCTTTATTGATTATGCTGTTACAGTTGTCCCAATTTCTTTTCCCTTTGTTCCCCTCTACTCAGTCACACTCTCCCTCTGGTTGCCCCCCCTTAGTCCATGCCCATTGGTTGTACATATAGTTCTTCTCAATATCTTCCTGTCTACTCCACTCCCTCCTACTATGCTTCTTAATCCTGTACCATCTCCCTCCCTTTACCCCCTTCCTCCTCCCTGCCGACCACCCCCAAAAATGTTCCCCATACCTATAATTCTTTTCCCACTCTTGTTGCCTACTTAGTTTGCCTTTGTTTCAATTCCCTAGCTTCTGTTGTTGGTTGTTGTGATGTAGTTTTCATCTTAATGTTCATAGTTTTGATCCTTTTTTTTCTAAACAAATTCCTTTAACATTTCATATAACAGTGGTTGGATCTGATGAACTCATTCAGTTTTACTTTGTCCTGGAAGCACTTTCTCTGCCCTTCTATTCAGAATGACAGCTTCACTGGATAGAGTAATTGTGGTTGTAGGTTTTTGCTTTTTATTACTTCAAATATTTCTTGCCAGTCCCTTCTTGCCTGCAGAATTTCTTTTGTGAAATCAGCTGACAGTCTTGTTGGGACCCCTTTGTATGTAATTCTCTTCTTCTCTCTTGCTGCTTTTAAGATTCTCTCTTTATCCTTAATATTTGACATTTTGATTATAATGTGTCTTGCTGTGATTCTGCCTGGGTCCAGTTTTTTTGGAACTCTCTGTGCTTCCTGGACCTGTAAGTCTATTTCCTTCCCCAAGTTAGGGAAGTTCTGCTTCATTATTTTTTCACATAATTTTTCAATTTCTAGTTGTTCTTCACCTTCTGGCAACCCTATGATTTGGATGTTGGCCCACTTATAGCTGTCCCACAGGTTTCTGAGCCTCTTCTCATTTTCCTCATTTTTCGTTTCCTCTTTCTGCACTGGTTCCTTCCTTAAGTTCCAATTTGTTGATTTGATCCCTGTTTTATTTTCCCTCACCACTAGTTTTATATGTGTTTTCATTCATTTCAGCAGGACTAGCCTTCATTCCTTCCCTGTCTTGTTTAATATCTGCTATCAAGTCTGTAAACATTCGTATAACCAAAGCTCTGAACTGTGCCTCAGAAAGATTGCCTGTCTGCTGAGTCATTAGATTAGATATTTGCTGTCTGGTCAGCTGTGTCACTGGGATCTCTATCATGATCTGTGCCATCCTGACAGTTTTGTGTTTACCATTTCTTCTTCGGAGGGGCTGTCACCCCTATACTATAGGGGGCAGAGCCCTATGCACTCATCACTACTGGGCAACCCTTCTCACCACACTGTGGCATTTTGTGTGGGGGTGGGGTTGCAAGATGGATTCTTGCCATTCACTCTCCGCCAAGAGACCGGAGTCTCTTCCTCAATCCCCATGTCCTCAGGCCCTCACAATCTGAGACAGTGGGGGTCTGCCTTCCATGATGCTGGAATCATGAGCTGATGGGTCTGGTCTGCAGCGGGGGGTGCTCCCCAGGTGCTTCTTGCCTCCCCTTAAATACAGGTGTCTGTGCTTATTGCTGTCCCACTGCCATTGCTTCAGCTGCCACCGCCAGCACAGCTTGACCTCTCTGCCTCGACTTCGCCCCTTCTGTCCGTCCAGATGAGCACCACTTTCTTATAACTTCATACATTGCACTTCCATGTAGCTTTATTTTCTGGAACTTCTGGTTATTTCTGGTTTTGTAGTAGTTGTATTCCTTCTTAGTTTTGGAGGGAGATGGAGCATGACAGTCTAGGCCTTCATCTTGACCGTAAGTCCTTTGAAATCTGACTCTTTTATAACTACTATATATTTATTGAAAGTTTCATCTTTCTATTTTATTCAAGAGTGTTGCCCTGATATTTTGGAATATGGTTATGGTAGCTTCTTTAAAGTCTTTGATAATTCTATCACTTGTATCATACCAGGGTTTTTATCTGCTGGGAGTTGGGCTTTGCTTGTTCTTTCTGTGGTTAGTAATTTTGAATTATGAATTGAACATTTTGAATAATATGATATCCTGGATTCTTTAAAAGTATTCTGAAGAATATCAATTTTAGTTTCATTTTAACAGCTTTTTAATCTGAAACAGGCAGTGTCTTGAACCTTGTTCTATAAGGATTGGTGGAGGGGGAAGGGGTGCCTAGGTGAACTGCTCTAAAGGCTATTTTCTCTCTGTGCTGAAGCAGCTTGAGTAAGATCCTATCATTTTGACATGTGTCACAGGATTTAGGAGCCCACAGTCCGTGGTCTTCTCATCAGTGATGTTAAAATGAACACTATAAAAAGGGCCAGCCAGTTTTGTACATATGTTCACAAAGCCTTTTCTGCACCAGCTTGTTCTGAGGCTTTATTTCCTTCTTGCCTTGCTTTGTGCCCCACAACCTACCCCTCACCCCACACACACCACTCTGCCTTCCTTTCCACTGCATTAATATAATCTTTTCTGATTGGATTTTCTAATGTCATTATAAAACCTTATAATGGTTATAAACAAGTTTTTGCTTCCTTTGCCATGATTTTTGTCAATTTCATTGTGTGGCAATATCTGTTCATAAAGCAATGACCCTAAAATGATGCCCTATTTGCCTTTCAAATTAATCTTTTCAAGGTAAAATTTACATAAAATAAAGGAACCTATTTGAAATCTATAGTTCAGTAAGTTTTGACAAATGCATATCTTTGACTATTATGCTAATTGAAATAAGTCAGATAAAGACAAATACCATATGATTTCAGTTATATATGGAATCTAAAAAACAAAATAAACAAACCAAATGGAACAAAATTCATAGATACAGAGAACAGATTGATGGTCCTCAGATGGAAGGGTGGCTGGGGGAATAGGTGAAAAAGGTAATAGGATTAAGAAGTATAAACTGGCAATTATAAAAATATTCATGGGGATATAAAATATAGCATAGGAAATATTATCAATAATATTGTAAAAATTGTATGATGTCAGATTGGTACTAAATTTATGGGGGTGATCACTTTGTAAGTTATATAAATGTATAATCACTATATTGTACACCTGAAACTAGTGTAATGGTGTGTCAACTATAATTGAATAGTAAATTTAAAAAATAAATAAAATACTAAAAGCAAATATATACTCTTGAATATCCATATATGTAATTAAGATATAACTATCTCCATAATTTTAGAAGGAGGTCCACTGTCACTTGAGGTGGCAGCTGAAGGGAAGAGACAGAAAGATTTCTTGATCCATGTTGCTTGCTATCCCCTCACACCTTACCACTTGCCTTGTGCAGCAATTCTGCTTCCCCCACCCCATCTTCTTGGCCCTTCCAACAGCCAGGTCTCTAGGTGTTGGAACCCATCCTGCAGATCACTCAATGTGGATGAAATGACTGACTCAGAGATGAAATGCCTCAGGAAAGAGAAGGGGAGTGCCTCACAGAGGAGGACACTGCTGAACCTTCTCTATGTCTGAGTTTTTATTAGGTTGGCTATGTGCAGAAATGCATGACTTGAGGAGGCAGCCACCCTCCTCACTATCCTTAGGAAGGACAAAGAGAAATGTAAATCAACATATAGTGATAAGCGGTTCAGACTTTCAGGGCCAGAGTACATTGCAAACATTTAGACTAGATTCCTAGAGTTAAAACATTCTGTTGATATAGATTAGGAGTTACACCAAGCAGAGTAGGCTTTACTAGTTTCAAAGAGCATATTGCATTCTTATCTTTTTTCCTAAAACCCTCTGGAGCATGAGAGCTGTAGTGTAGCAATTGGGGCATACTAATCAGCTATCTTTAAGATTTATGGGCCCATATGCTGGTCCCAGCTGAAGCAGCGATCACAGTTCCCAATACCATACAGATCAGTTTCCCACACCTAGGCAGGTTTTGAGTTTCTCCAAAGCCTTGGCCCTGAACTGTCTGCCCTCTTGTGATCCCTAAGGAAGAGTAGGTAGATTGATGCAAAGACATGCACTGCCAAAGATATCCTGCAGGGTCCATCACCAAGGAGCATGCAAACCCAGCACCCTGAGATGTGCTCGCTCTGCCCACTTAAGCATAATGATCAAGAACATGCTGCACACAGTGCAGGACCCATGTGGTGCCAAACATCTGCTAAAACTGGAAATGAGCTCTTATCTTTCCCCATTTATAAATACATAAAGCCTTCTCTTTATTAATTTGTCCTCTGGTCATATGTCTTTTGCTCTTTGACTCAACTGGAGAAGAAATTGTCTTGTAAGAGGGGTCACATGTTAAGCCAGACTAAACTGCAAAGTTTTCTGGGCCCAGTGACTAAATTGTGGAAGTTACCACACTTTATGACTAGACATGCTAACTTTTACAGTCTCTGTTTTCAAGTATAGGGACTGCCTAGGAGGAATTGAGGTTCAGAGAAGGAACAGAAGAGGTGGTTACCATTGCCTGTCCCCACTCTGCTTTCTTCTCACCATTCTGATATTACTGTAGGCTAGACCTGATGTAGGTTGGGGAACCATAATTTACAATTTTAGTCTTTGTAAAAAGTTTAAATTTTTGTGTGCTTTTATCATGAATTAATCATAAGCCAAGGCCCATATATTTTCACCTTAATCAGTAAGGATAGGCTTGGCCTCCTGGCTCTTGAGCCTAGAGGGACAAAGATGAAAGAGCTTAGACCTGCCCTGTAATGATTTAAAAATTTAAGCTTAGGATTCTAAATGTTACTTAGAAGTTGTTATTATGCTGTTTTAAATGTCAGAAGATACCTGGATAAGGCCTACTTGGAAGAAAAATAACCTATCTGGCTCCATTACAAACCACTAAAATATATTGTAAGAGTTACAATTTTACCCTGAGATAGCTGACCTTAGAGTTATACTGTATCTCCATGGACAATTACCAAAAGTTCCATCTTTCCTAAGATATTTCACAGCTCATGAGAACTTGCTTAAGATGGGGATGGATACAAGTACAAGCATTTCCCTCACTCCTTCTACATTATTTTATTAAACAGTTTTCAGTGAGGACTCTACCCCTGACCCTATGCTAGGCTCTATTGCCATAAGGCTGAAAGATATCAGTTGCCTCTGAGGAATTTACATGGTCATGGAGGAGACAGATGAATAGTCAACAGTTACAACTAGAGGCATAAGTGATAGGGTTACAAAAGCAAGTAAGAGCAACATAAAACTAAGTCTAGGAAGGTGCAAAATAAGTAATGGCTTAATGGTAAAGAAGAAACCTGATGGAGAAGGGCTGTTTCTAGGTTAAGGAAAAAGCAGTAAAAAGCCAGGGAAGGAATTGAGCTCATGAGCCGTTCGGCTACCAAGCTGGTGGT
Organism: Furipterus horrens; assembly: GCF_987537825.1. Taxonomy (NCBI): domain Eukaryota; kingdom Metazoa; phylum Chordata; class Mammalia; order Chiroptera; family Furipteridae; genus Furipterus; species Furipterus horrens. Next base: position 172,548,385 of record NW_028327175.1, on the reverse strand, counting down.
CATACGTGTCTGGAGAAAGAAATTAAGGCTGAGAAATGCAGTTGCATGGAGGACAGCGGCAGAGCATGGGCAAAGTTATATACCAAGATGGGGGTTTTATCTGTTATCCTGAAAGTGTAGGTTATTATATATGAAAAGATTGTAAACAAAAATGTGACAAGATTATATGAAATTTGCAGAAAGATCCCTATGGCTGGGTGGGAAGTAAGCATTGAATGAATGTCAGAACAGAGGCAAAGAAGCTCATGGGCCCCAAGCAGTAACCCAAGCTGAGACCAGACCATGAGTTCTTCTAGAAGAACTTACAGTGGGGATGGTGAAGAGACAGAATACAAAGGAGATGATGTGGATGATGCAACGTGACCAAGCCTACACTTGCCATCTGGCTTGGAATGATGGACATGAGTACTTTTAGCGAAAATATAATCAGTTTAATTTGTAATAATATGAGGTTATTATTTTGTGGCAAATTCAGGTAATATTCAGAAGGCAGCTCATCAGCACATTTATTTATCAATTTTCTGTGTTTATTTCGTCTCTGGGATGTGCTAAGGACTCTTTCAGGTCGTCGGCAGCCGTCCGTCTCGAGAGACGATGGTGTAGCTTCTTAAGAATCTATCTGCACCGCCGAGAATGGCTGTGCAGTCCGACTCGGGAGTGACACGGTATCTGTCTCCTCCCGTGTCAGGTAGTAACATCAATTACAAGAATCAATTACAAGAATGGCCAAACTTTGCCTTTGCGGAACCTACATTTGAGCTGAAGGGGAAAAAAGAAATAACATAGATAAAAATAAAATCAGTAAGTGAGCTGGTAGGTTATTGGTAACAAGTGTTATTAGGGGTGAGCCCTTTGTGCGATAGGCCTGACCCTAGCAGAAGTGCCCACTCAGACTGGCAAAGAGACCAGAAACTAATGTCTCCCTTTTTTTTTTTTTTTTTTTAGGTCTTTCAGGCGGTTGTTGATAAAATTTAAGCACCATCAGTGAATGACCTGTTTGGAAGTGAGGGCAGGGCAGCAGATGGAGAGAAACAGGGAGGCTAGATTCACCTACCCCGCCCTACATTGCCTGTGATTGATTTCTCCTAGGAGAATGTAATGGTGGGGAAAGGAGTTCAAGACTACACATAATCACATAATGAGTGAATGGCCATGGATTAAGGACCTAGGGGCCAGATGTGTCAGGATGCAAAGAAAACTCTCAACTGAAATACTTATCCACTAACCCTGGGTGATCAATAATTCAAAGTTTTGGGGTAAAAATTATGGCATTCTGCTGAGCTTCCCAACTCTAAATGTGCATGGGATTGTGCACAGCCCTCGCAACAAGCTCTGTGCCTTGGTCAGGTATGGTGTCTTATGACTTCTTCCTGTACTGAGAAGGAGAGGAGAGATGTTTAAAAAAAAAAAAAAATCCAGACTTCCTTACAATGGTTCTTAAAGAGAGATCTTGAATTACTTCAGAAATTACTTACACAAAACGCAGAGACATCAGATAGCCTTTCACTATCTCATCTTTTTTTATCTTCAAAATGTAAAAATACTCCCTGCCTTTCAAAGCAAGCAGATTATAATCAACTGATTTGGGAAATGTAAAACGCAAAAGGTAAGTCAGAGACCCTGAGCTTGAATCCTGCCTCTAGCACTCAATAGATTCTGGCAGAACACTTAATCTCTCTGTGAAATGGAACTAATGATGGTGCCAAATTTACTTAGTTGTTGTGACAATTAAATTTGTTATTATATATAAGGCACTTAGAACACTACCTGGCATATAAAAGGTGAAATATAGGTATTTGCCATTTTATTATTATTAAATGTTAATAATTTATAGAAATTACTAACATGTTTTATTAATATATAATCCTTTCAAAACTGCTGTGGTGTGCTGCAAGCCTGAGATCCTATAAAGATTTAATTGGCTAGCTGAGAAGCTTTGTTGGGAAAATAGTTGATCTTTATCACTTTCTTTTCTGTAATTACCAATTCCCCTTGGCTCCCCAGGAAACAAATTAATTAATATCATTAAGAGGTAGCAGAGAACCGAATCCTATACTTTGAAATGCTTCACTCATGCAGAATTCCATCTCCAGTTGAATTTGTACATGAAATGTGAAGAAAGCCTGGCCCCAAGTGTGCCTGAAGTGGGACCCAGTGTTATGTCCTGAGGCATCAAGAATAGAGCACCCACAGTGTGGAAGCCAGAGCAGTGGGAGTGGATTTGCTGCTTCTTCCCCAGGAGAGGCTTGTTAACAGAGCTACATGCTTTTTTGCTGAAAGGTAAAGTGCAGACAGATTTGACAAAAAAGAGTGGTTCCACATTAAAAGCCAAAAGGAGAAATGTCTGTTGCTTCTCTCAGTAGTTGCCAGCAACTGTGTGGTGCAAAAGTGACATGTCTTTTGGGACATTTCAAATCTGAGATGTGGACTGGGTTCAGGAGGGATGGGGTAAGTTAAAGGGAGAGAACAACTTTTGCTTCATTTCAATAAATGGACATGTGCTGTCTCCACTCCATCTTCTCCCTCAGTATCACTGACGAATGAAGAAAGAATGCAAAAATGGTAGAGGTGGGACACAGGACAGAGCCCTTGGTGGGTGGTATAATGGAATTAGTGCTCTATTATTTCTTCTAGGAGTTACTGCCACCTTTCCTTTCCAAGCAATAGAATGGTGCTTTCTCTAAGAAGTGTCTCTGCTGAATTAGATTGTCAGGTCTAGTTGGGACAGAGGAATGAGATGGTAGGTGGTCTGCAAACACAGCCTTCCATTCATCCAGTATCCATGCTCTCTGTATTTCCTTCCACTTTGTTGACTGGGGCAACAGAGATGACACTCTCAGTCAGAAGCTATAGTAGTCAGGAGACTGAGTTATTAAAGCAGAAAAAGAAAGGTTATATAAGAAAAGAAGTGTGGCATTGAAAGCACAATGGTCACAAGGAGCTAGAACAATGCACAAGTCTAGGCCTATCAGTTCAGTAAATCACATGAATATAAGATTCTGTATAACAGTGACCTTTTTGTATATGTCTAAGAGCTGTGGTTCTCACAGTACAGAATCAGCATCACCTGGGAACTCAAGAGAAATGGAAAAATTGAGGTTATACTCTAAACCTACTGTCATATACTTCCTGGGTGGGGCCAGAGTTTCACATCCCTGTATTTAACAAGCCATCATTCTGATGCTCATAAATGTTTGAGGACCAATAGCTTAGAGATATGCTATTCAAAGTGTGAACCATGGAGCTTGTTAAACATGTAGATTTAGTTTGAATAAGAATCTGCTTGTTAGCAATATACCTAGATGAATGATATGCATTTAATTTTTGAAAAGCACTTGTTTAGAATCTTTATGCAAGATTATAGGCACTTCCTTCAACCATGAAGTGTTTGCAGAGCAGACAATGTGGAGAATGTGGATGGGTTTTTTATACAAAGAGATCCTGACCCTGAGCATAACTGAGCCCTTATTGGATTGGTGCTTGAAACTTCAGTTTAAAAACCTTACCTAGAAAGACTTAAAATATAAACCAAACTCAAGCTTGGAACAGACGTTACCCCTGAGCAATCTTTCCAACCAGAGTTTCCTTGCTGCTGGACTCAGGTATAGCCCTAAAGTTTTGAGTAAGTCTTCTCAGCAAGGATTCTAAACAGTATCTTGGGAGTTGGCTGAAAGACTAGCAAGCCAGGGAAATTCCTCTTTTTCCATTTTGTTTGCCTTTTCCACCTTATATACCTTTCTTACAGTCCTTTTAACAGTGATAACATCTGCTATTGCCCTGGGAAAAGGGAAAAGAAACTTTTCATTTGCTTAGCTCTGTTATGTGTAAGGCATTATGCTCTTTCTTTGTACGCCTCATAATATTGTTCACTTTTTTCAATTATGTTTTATTGATTATACTATTACAGTTGTCCCAATTTTTTACCCTTTGCCCCACTTCACCCAGCATCACCCACTCCCTCAGGCAATCCCCCCACCACTGTTCATGCCCATGTGTCAGGAGTATAAGTTCTTCAGCTACTCTATTTCCTATGCTGTACTTTACATCCCCATGGCTACCCTGTAACTACTTATTTGTACTTCTTAATCCCTTCACCTCATCATCAGTTCCCCCACATACCCCTACTATTTGGCAACCATCAAAATGCTCTCTGTATCCATAGTTCAATTGTTAATATATATGTATTTATTGCAATTTATTGTTCAGTTTTGACTTCTTCTTCTTCTTAAATAATTTTCTTTAACATTTCATATACTAATGGTTTGCCAATGATGAACTCCTTTAGTATTTCCTTGTCTGAGAAGCTATTTGTCTGCCCTTCAATTCTACATGACATCTTGGCTCGGTAGAGCAATCTTAGCTGTAGGTCCCTGCTTTTCATGACTTGGAATATGTCTTGCCAATCTTGTCTAGCCTGAAAAGTTCCTTTTGAGAAATTAGCTGACCATCTTATGGGAATTACACTGTAGGTAACTAACTGCTTTTCTCCTGATGCTTTTAACTTTCTCTCCTTATCTTTAAACTTTGGCACTTTAATTATGGTGTGTCTTGGAATAGGCCTCTTTGCATCCATCTTGTTTAGGACTCTCTGTACTTCCTGGACTTGCATGTCTATTTCCTTCAACAAATTAAGGATGTTTTCTTTCATTATTTTTTCAAATAGATTTCCAATTTTTGCTCTTTCATTTCTCCTTCTGGCACCCCTATGAAGCAAATATTGGAATGCTTGAAGTTGTTCCAGAGGTTGCTTACATTATCCTCATTTTGAAGGGTTCTTTTTTATCTTCTTCTGATTGCTTGTTTTTGCTTCCTTATATTTCAAATCATTGATTTGACTCAGCTTCATTAACTCTACTGTTGTTTCCCTGTAAATTGTTCCTATTTCAGGCAGTGTATCCTTCATATCTGACTAGATCTTTTTTATTATGTTGATGTCTTCACTAAGTTCTTTGAGCATCCTTATAACCAGTGTTTTGAACTCTATATCTGATAGGTTGTTTATCTCCATTTTGCTTAGTTCTTTTTCTAGAGTTTTGATCTGTTCTTTCATTTAGGCCATGTTTCTTTGTCTCTTGATTTTGGCAGCCTCCTTGTATTTGTTTCTGTATATTGGGTAGAGCTGCTCTGACTCTGTGTCTTAGTAGTATGACCTAATGTAGTAGGTGTCCTGTAGGGTCCAGTGGCACAACCTCCCCTGTCACCCAAGCTGGGTACTCAATGTATACACTTTGTGTGACTGAGTACACCCTCCTCTTGTATTTTTGACTTGATTGCTGTAAGCAGGTCAATGGGAAAGATTTATCCAGGCCTGTCAGCTGCAAGGACTGGCTGTAATCACTGACTGCCAACCTCCATCCTCCATGGAGGATCAACTGTGCAGGGACAGAGTGGTGGTACTCTGACATGGTCTGTAGCTGTCCACTGTGTTCACAGGCTCTGGGGTTTCCTGGGTGGTGCAAACCAAGGTCATCCCCTATCAGTGTTTTGCCCTTGGCCACACTTCCTGAGCTATAAAGCACTGTAAGATGTCTGCTACCTGTGCTGGGCTTGGGGATTACCAAGGGAAGCCAAGTTATAAGTCTAGGCTGCTGCTTCTAGTGCTGGGCCTGGGACCACTTAGCAAGAGGTATGGGGGCTGGGGGCTTTCTGTGGCCTGCTGTTGCTTATTTGATAGGATTTAGGAAGTTATGAAGCATGAGCCAAGACCAGCCATTCATATAGAAAAGTTATGGTTAACAGTTTGGGTGGGCCCACAGTGGATGGAACAGAGTGTCAGGGGATCTCCAGGGTGGGACAAACAGTGTTAGCTTACATTACACCTGCCTGATGACTCTGTGGATCTGATGGGGGAGGCTCAGAAAAGAGATAATGGCCCTGTCTGTCTTTCTGTCTGGGAAAAGGCTGTTCCCCAACTGGAACTCAGATGGAGAGAGTCTGAGTAAGTCCATGTGTGGGTTCTTTAAGGGGAACTGCTTGGGACTCCAGAGTTTCTACCACTGACTCAATTCCTGATGTTTTTTAAAGCCCAAAGTTATGGGGTCTTATCTTCCTAACACTTAAACCTTGGATTTGGGGGCCTGGTGTGGGGCTGGGTCTCCTAGCTCCTGAGTAATCCCTTTCAAATATTTAGTCACCACACATGGATGTGGTACCAGCCCATTCCTCATCTTCAGCCCTCCTATAAGTCTGGGTGGATGTGGTTTCTTTAATTCCATAGTTGTCAGACTTCCATTAAACTTGATTTCTGATGGTTCTGAGTGATGGTTGCTCTATATTTTAGCTGTGATTTTTATGTGGTTGTGCAAAAATGCAAGGCATGACTACCTGTGCTGCCATCTTACTGAAAGTCCCATAACCTCATTCCTTATAACCATCCTATGAAATAGGAAACTGATTTAATTTATATTGGGTTTAAAAGTTTGCCTATGTTCCCACCATTAGAAGCCAATTTTATAGGCTCTTTCATTTTTTGGTATGACTTGCAGATTTTTTTCATTATTAGATAACTCAGTGTAACTATAACAGCATTCTTCTTATAAGGCAAGGAAGGATGAAATTTTTTTGTATTAGGATGTTTTATTGTCCTTTAAAAAATACCTAAAGACAAAAATGATCCATAATCCTCTCAAAATGCATCCTATAGACCTTCAGATCAGTACATCTGACAACTACATAGGCTTTGAAGGATAACGAAGTCTTTATTTTAAGAGTAGATGAGGTAAGACAGCTGCACTAATAGGAAGAAAGCATTGAGTTTGGATTCAGGCTCCAAGCTATGTCCCAGTTTCTCAGTTTATTAGAGCAGTGACTTTGGTCTAAGTTAAGGTTAACACCCTTGAGCATTTTTTTTTTTTTTTTTTTTTTTTTACAAAAAGTGTCTCAGAGAAAATAGATCCTAAAATAATGTTAGCCTTCTTTCTTTTCTTTTGTGATATTCCTATACTTTTTCCCTCTAGAATGGGTCCTGGAGCAGAAATGTGCTAATAACTTCAGCTTGACCTCATTTCTTCATGAGAAATTGTTAAGCTTATTCTTCTATTCATTCATTCATTCATTCATTCACTCAATTTTTATTAAGTAAGCTGTTCTAGACTCAGGGATATAATGGTAAGCAAGAATATACCCTATTGACTTAGAATCAAGATGATTGGCAGACATTTAGCAAATAATCATATAATATGTATAATTATAAGCTAGGTTAAATATGGAAAACTATATAAAATGCTCTAAAGATGTATAACAAAGGGATCTGATCTTGTCTGGGCAGTCAGAGAAGACTTTCTTGAGAAAGTGACAAATGAAGAAAAATTAAGAGTTCAAACACAATTAGACCCTTAAAAGAAAACAAAGGAAAAAAGCTTCATGACTATGGGTAGGCAAAATGTTCTTAGACACAACACCAAAATAAAAATTTATTTTAAAAAAGATAAAATGAATGTCATCAAAATTAAAAACTGTTGTACTTTTAAAGACTTTTCAAAAAAAAAGAAAAAGAGAGAGAGAATAAAAGGATGAGCCACAGACTAAGAAAAATATTAGCAACATATATCAGAATGTATACAGAATTATCAAATCTCAAAAATGAGAAAACAACCCAATTAAAAAAAATGGGCACAATATTTGAAGAGACCATTTACCAAAAAAGGTATATACAAAGTGCGACCCAAGAAAACTAAAATTATCTTCTGGAGGTCAGGCCCCTTGTAGTATAGGCCTCCCCTATTAGGTGAATGTTATAGGAACCTATCTGTATCAGTGTACCAGATTGCATTGTTGTGAGAGGCTGTGTTCAGGTTCAGTGAAATTTTTTTTGAAGACTCTTTCAACGCATTTGCCCATTTCATGATGGGTGATTTATGACTGCACCTGCCCATACTGCGCTGAGTTTTCAGCAGCTTTTGACCAAGAATGGCATGACCCCTGTCCTCCACCCTCCCTATTCACTTGATCTCACCATGAGTGACATTTTTGTTTCCCTGGATGAAAAATCCTCAAAGAAAAACATTTTGTCGATGTGGAATAGGAGAAACAAAAAACAGCAGAAGCACTAAAAGACATCAAAATTGACAAGTTCAGAAAATGTCTTGAGCAGTGGAAAAAACATCTGGATAGGCACACTGCATCACATGGAGTGTATTTTGAAGATGACTGAAGTTTAAACATGTAAGAATAAATAATACACAATTTTTAAATAAATAAATTGTTTTTTGGGTCCTCCCTCATAAATGAAAAATAAGCATATTGAATGATGTTCAACATCATTAGTAATTAAATGGGGGTAGAACATTTAGAAAGTTAATTAAGTTATAATGGGGCCATTAGAATGGGTTCTAGATAAATTTGACTGATGTCCTTATAAGAAGATAGTTGAACACAAAATGAGACACAGGGAAGTGTGTGCACAGAATGAAGTCCAGGTAAGTACACAGTAAAAAAGGCAACCATCTGCAAATCAAAGAGAGAGGCCTCAGGGAAAATCAAACCACTGATACCTAGCCTTAGGCTTTTAGTCTCCAGAACTGTGAGCAAATAAATTCAGTTGTTTAAGCCACCCAATCTACGGTACTTTGTTATGGCAGCCCAAGCCAACTAGTAATATTCAAGATATAATGTACATATAAATAATACCACAGGATGCGGAAAAGAAATAAAGCTATATAGTAGTAGCATTTCTTTATATTTCTTTAAGTAAACTAGTATAAATCTGAAGCTGAGTCTGATAGAATGTGTATGGTAATTCCTAGAGTAACTTTATCAAAATCTTATAAAAGTGTTCACCCTTTACCCAGGGGAGAAATGGGTACATGTTCATGACTATGGTATTTTACATATTTTTTTGGTATATCTCTAAGTCCCTCATATATGCAATTAAAACACCCATGAACTTCACTTTAGATTTTCTTAATCTGGAGTAAGAGACACCACCATTTTTCAATATTGTTTCCTTCTAGTGTAACTTAAAGTATAATTCAGTTTATAAAAGTTAAATTCAAAACAGAAAACATTTTAAAATCATATGATCTTTGAGATAATGACCTCAATAATAGGCATATCTTACTTGGCTAGAGATTCCCTATAATTTACAATCTGACATCTGAATGTAAACTTTGGAGCAGTCTCCAATTATTAACAGATGGAAGCAAATACCATATTGAAGCCAGGCTGGATGAAACACTACAGAAATAGGAAAACTAGTTATATGTTCAATCTCCCTGATTCCTGCAGATGTTTCTGACACTGTACATCTCTACCTCAGACAGTAAATTGCATGAAATTACAGAAAGAGTGTAATCTTTTGGGTCAGACTTCCCAAAATCCAAGACTTAATCCTGCCACTTTCTAGTTAGATCTGTAACCTTGAACAACTTGCTTCAGTTAGTTCTTTTGTGAGACAGTGAAACAATGTCATTTTTAAAAGGATTATTGTCAAGATTAAGTGAGATTATGCTACATGGTATTTGGTCTGATAAATTATATCTACAAACAGAAAATGTTTATGATAGCAGACATGACATGACGTGCCATGACAAGTGGACTAAATATAAGACGATAGAACTTTGACCCACAATCTCTTCAGCAAACAGTACAGGAAGCCAACACATAGCCACTGTAGCCACCAGTTCAGTAAGTTCAGGTCTTGCATAATGACTGTCAGCTTTCCTATTTTTTGCCTCTGTTTCTAACTCAGACTAACCAAAAAAAGCCAAGTACAATTCTTACCAATCACATAGGATGCACCTGCTTCTGGTAAGCCATCTCCAACTTCCACACCAACAGCTTCCAACCAAGGCACACCTAAGGCCTGCCCTTTGTCCTACTCCCTATGCTATAAAGCTTTCCCATTGATTAGCCTTCCTCCGAGTGCTTACCAAACATAAGTGATGGTGGTTGACTCCTTTATTTTAAGGAGCTCTGAATAAATATCCTTTACTTCTTCTCACTTTGGTGGTCTTTATTTCCATAAGTAGATGTTTAATACATATTAGTTTTTTCTTTTTCTCTGTATTCCAAATTCTCCTCTACCTGTGTGTACTAAAATATCCTTATTGACCTTCCATTTTACTTTTAGGAATCAATCACTAACACGTTTGAAGTTTGAATAAACCCTCTTATTTGATCTTAATGCTATGTCTCAAAATATTTACCATTTTCCAGACCAGATGTTTCCCAGGACACTGTTAGCTAAAGAATCTTCTTACTTCCTTCTACCTGGCCCAAGCTGCTGGGGTGGAAGCACTTTGCTCTAATCTGATCCTCAGCTGGGTTGAAACTCAGGGGCTCACAAAGATGCCTGCTTACCACTCCTTTCTCATGGACCCTGACACCAAACTCATTGGAGAAATGGCACTGTTGCCTATCAGAAGTCAGTTCAAAGGACCTGCCCTTAGAGAGACAAAAGATACAGATATTGTGGATGAAGCCATCTATTACTTCAAGGCCAATATCTTCTTCAAAACTATGAAATTAAGAATGAAGCTGCTAGAACCTTGATATACACAATGCTCTACATTTCTGAGTGTCTAAAGAAATCCAGAAGTGCACTTCCAAAAGCCAAGGTGAGAAAGAAATGTATATACTGGGAATCACTAATTTTCCAATTCCTGGAGAGACTGGTTTTCCACTTAGTGCAATTTATGCCAAATTTGCAAAAAACAGGAAGATGAAGTGATGAGGGCCTATTTAGAGCAGCTAAGACAAGAGACTGGACTGTGACTTTGTGAGAAAGTTTTTGACCCTCAGAACGATAAACCCAGCAAGTGGTAAACTTGCTTTGTGAAGAGGCAACTCATGAACAAGAGTCTTTCAGTACCTGGACAGTAAGTGCAACCTGGGCAGACATTGTTTCCACAATCGTGGTCTGCATTTGACAGCAAGATGTACACAGTTCTTTGCCTTTATTTCATAAAATTTTATACCGAAGCGAGAAGAGAACATGTCTTTACTTGAAAAGTTCATTATCAAGAATTTGGGGAGGGGGAGAAAGAATGAATTGTCATAAGCTAATTTGAAATTTTCTGCAGTGTTAAGCTGGTGCTTAATAAAGAAAAAATAAGAATCTTCTGCAAATATTGATCTTCATGGTTGGAAAGACTGGAGAGACAGAGATTGAGTTTAGGGAGGGAGGTGTTTGCTTGAATAGAGACCAAGTTTCACATACATTTTGTAAAGAAAAGCCTACTTTTATTCTTATTCTTTTTTTTTTTTTTTTATAAAACTCATCACTGACAAGTATAAAAAAGGAAGGCCTCCAGATAGAGAAGCTGAATTCACTTTATCTTTCAAAAATATTTAAAAAATAATGTTCCATAAAACAGCCATTTAAAAAGTGTAAGTTAGAACAGCTATGAAATTTTTGTTCAGGGGTTCTTCTTTTCCAACTGCAAAACTAACAACTCTGTGGAAAAGCTGTCATGTGGAACCGAGCTCCCTGGCTTCAATCTGCTCAGTGTAGCCTGGGTGTTATTTACAGAGGGGTTTTACAAATATGAAAAACATTGGCAAAATTTCTTTGGAGTCCATTGGGTGAAGATGTGCATACATCATCTCTTCCAGAGCCTCCCAGGGGCTGGGAGGATGGATGACTATTCACAGGGGCCCAAATTATCTTGAAAACAGCTTGTTGGAGTTCGTGATTAAGTTAATAAAATGAGAACCATATGCTGGCTTGGGCACACTAATACCCTGGTCCCCTGAGTGTTGTAAGAGGATGATGGCACTGACCACTCACATGGAAATGGTTTCCAAAACCAGGGGCTTCTTGTTTGCATTTCTCTAAGTCACTGAGGGAGAGGCTCTGTGCCTACCCAGGCTGTGTGACCTCAAATCTCCCTGTAATTTGGAAAGCAAATGATTCATTTGTCCTGTTAAGCAGCACCAAGGTTTTGTGAATCAATTGTTAGAATGCACATTAGACTGTGAGAACCCTTCATGTCAGGATATGCAGGTAACTTTGGAGGCCAGTTTCTGTGCTGGGCAAAAATAGAATCAAGCCTCTTGAAGCAAAGCAAACTGAGTAAGAATGGGCCAAGCTGGTTTTGGATGGCCAAATTATTTATGAACTTAGCATCCTTTCTGTCTCTGCATACCTCCCAGCATGTCATAGCTGACCATAAAGGTTCTGCCATCCCCAGTGAGATCAGCCTATCTTAAAGCACTGCCTCTCAAAGGGACAAACTGACCTCTCTGACGGAAAAGAAGTTCAGATGCAAGTGGAGTCTAACTTAATACAGAACTCTAGTTTTTCTCATTCAGTTATGTCATGGGTTGTTTCTAAGAGAGAAGAATACCTTTCTTACCATTCCTCTTTGATTTGGTCAGAATGATTTCAGTGAGGTAGTAGGCTACAGTAGTGTTTTGAGCTGAATATTTGTGTCCCCCCAAAATTCAAGTGTTGAAGCCTCAATGTGATGGTATTTAGAGGTGGAGCCTTTGAAAGTTAATAAGGTTTAAAGGACATCATAAAAGTGGGACCCATGATGAAATTTGTGTTTTTATAAAAAGAAGAGAGACCAGAACTTTCTCTCTCTCCATCATGTGTAGACTGAGATAAGGAAGAGGGGTGTCACCAGCAACTGAATATGGTGACATCCTGATCTTGGACTTCTAACCTCTAGAACTGCAGAAATAAATGTTTGTTGTTTAAGCCACCCAGTGGTGCTATTTTCTTAGAGCAGCCTGAACTAACTAATATAAGCAGTCATTTCTAAAGCTCCTTATTCTTTTTCTAAGTATATTTTATTGATTATGCTGTATAGTTGTCCCAATTTTTTCACTTTTCCCCCCTCCTTCTGACACCCCCCTTTCTCCCAACAATTCCTCCACCCTTAGTTCATGTCCATGGTTGTGTATGTAAGTTTTTTTACTTTACTCTTTCCTATACTACCCTTAACATCCCCCTGTCTATTTTGTTCCTACCAATTATGCTTCTTAAGTCCTGCACCATTTACCCCTTTCTCCTCCTTCCCCCTCCCAGTAAATAACCCTCCAAATGATCCTTATACTGATGATTCTGTTCCTGTTCTGGTTGTTTGCTTAGTTTGTTTTTGTTTTTATTTTTTAGATTCAGTTGTTGATAGTTATAAGTTTGTTGCCATTTTAATGCTCATAGTTTTGATTTTTTTTTCTTTAATAAGTCCCCTTAACATTTTATATAATGATGGTTTGATGATGATGAACCCTTTAGCTTTATCTTGTCTGGGAAGCATTTTATCTGCCCTTCCATTCTAAATGATAGCTTTGCTGGATAGACTAATCTTAGTTGTAGATCATTGCTTTTCATCACATTGAATACTTCTTGCCAGTCCCTTCTTCCCTGCAAAGTTTCTTTTGAGAAATTAGCTGATAGTCTTAAGGGAATTCCTTGGGAGGAACTATCTGCCTTCCTCTTGCTTCTTTTAAGGATCTTTCTTTATCTTGAACCTTTGTCATTTTAATTATGATGTGTCTTGGTATGGTACTCTTTGGGTCCAACTTGTTTGGAACTCTCTGTACTTCCAGGACTTGTATGCCTAGTTCCTTTACCAAATTAGGGACTTTTTTTTTTTTTTTTATTGTGGGGACTTTTTTTTTTAAATTGTGTTTTCACATATGTTTTCAATTTCTTGCTCTTCATCTTCTCCTCTGGCACCCCTATGATTTGGATGTTGGTACATTTAAAGTTGCCTAAGAGGTTCCTAATCTTATTTTTTTCAATTCTCATTTCTTCTTTCTGTTCTGCATGAATGTTGATATCTTCCCTTTGTTCCAAATTGTTGATCTGAACCCCAGCTTCCTCCCATCACTGTTGGTTCCATGTATACTTTCCTTTATTTCACTTTGTATAACCTCCACTTCTTCCTTTATTTTGTGGCTGTACTCAATCATTTCTCTTAGGACTTTATCACCAGTGTTTTGAAGTCTGCATTTTATAGGTTGTCTATCTCCATTTTGTTTAGTTCTTTTTCTGGGGTTTTGTTCTTTCATTTGAACCATATTTCTTTGCCTCCTCATTTGGCTGCCACCCTTTTTATTTTATTTTATTTATTTTTGATTTTTGTTTTTCTGTGTATTAGGTAGAGCTGCTTTGACTCTGTGTCTTGGTAGTGTGGCCTAATGTAGTGGGTGCCCTGCAGGGTCCAGTGGCATAGCCTCCCTTATCACCCAAGCTGGCTACTCAAGATGTGTCCTTTGTGTGGGCTGAGTACACCCTTCTCTTGTAGTTGAGACTTAGTTGCTGTTGGCAGATCAATGGGAGGGACTTACCCAGGCCAGTCAGCTGCAAGGATTTGCTGGGACCACTGACCATCAACCTCCACCTTCTATGGAGGACTAGCTGTGCAGGGGCAGGGTGGTGGGCTCTGATGTAGTCAGTAGCTGTCCACTGGGTCTATTGACCCTGGGATTTCCTGGGTGATGCAAACCAAAGTCAGCTCCCACTTGTGTTTTGCCTGGGCCATCCTGCCTGAGCTATAAAGCAATCTGAGATGGCTGCTACTTGTTCTTGGCTTGGAGATTCCCAGGTGAAACCAAGCTGTGAACCTAAGCTGTCTGCTGGTGTTGCCAGGCCTGGAGCACACTGAGGCCAGCTATTGCTTGTTTGATAGAATTTAGGAAGTTGTGAATCATGAGCCAAGACCAGCCATTCCTATGGAAATTCAGCTTGGGTGGGCCTGTAAGTTGGGTGGGGTGGAGTCTCTGGGGACCTCCAAGGCAAGTCAAACAGTTTTAACCAGCTTGTTGGCTCTGTGGGGGAAGGTTTAGAAAATAGACAATGGCTTCTGCTCACCTTGATGCCAGACACTTCAATTTCTCCCTGTGTGCCACTGCTGCCTTTCAAACTGTTACCCCGGTGTTGTAGCTCAGAATGAGTGAGTCTGAGTAGATGAGTCCATGTGTGGATTCTTCAAGAGAAACTGCTTGTGGCTCCAGAATTTTCTTCCACTGACTCAATCTCTGCTGGTTTTTGTAGCCAAAAGTTGTAAAGACTTATCTTGTTGGCGCTGGAACCCTAGTATGGGGGCCTGGTGTGGGGCTGGGCCTCCTGGCTCCTGAGATAACCCTCCCAAATTTTTATCCACCACACGTGGGTGAGAGACTAGCCCATTTTGCATCTGCACCCTTCCTACTTATCTCAATGGATGTGGTTTCTTTAATTCCGTAGTTGTCAGACTTCTATTCAACTTGATTTCTGATGGTTCTGGCTGATGGTTGTTCTGTACTTGAGTTGTAATTTTGGTGTGGGTATGTGAAGAGGTGAGCCACATATGCCTACACTGCCATCTTGAATGAAACTCTAAAGTTTCTTGTTCTAATTTTATCCATTATATTATTCACTATTTCAGTAATTTATTTAAATATCATATGTTTATTTATTTTTTTCAGATTTAATGTGTTTTATTGATTAAAATATTACATTTGTGCCAATTTCCCTTCCCTCTGCTCCCCTCCACCCAGTGGCCCCCCTCCCTCCAGTTGTCCCCCCCTTTTAGCTTATGTCCATTAGTTGTGCATACAGTTCCTCCCAACCTCTCTCCGTCTATTCCATTCCCTCCTACCATGATCCCCAATTCCTATATCATCTCCCTCCCTCTCCCCACTCCCCCTCCCTGTTGACCTCCCCCCAATATACTTCCCGTACCCACAGTTCCTTTTCCACTCTCGTTGCCTGTTTAGTTTGCCTTTGTTTCATCTCCCTAGCTTCTGTTTTTTAAACCAGTCCCTTTAACATCTCATATAACAGTGGTTTGGATCTAATGAACTCTTTCAGTTTTATTTTGTCCTGGAAACACTTTCTCTGTCCTTCTATTCTGAATGACAATTTCGCTGGATAGAGTATTCGTGGTTGTAGGTTTTGGATTTTCATTACTTTGAATATTTCTTGCCAGTCCCTTCTTGCCTGTAGGGTCTCTCTTGAGAAGTCAGCTGATAGTCTAATTGGGACCCCTTTGTACATAATTCTTTTCTTCTCTCTTGCTGCTTTTAAGATTCTCTCTTTATCTTTAATTTTTGACATTTTGATTATAATGTGTCTTGGAGTGGTTCTCCCTGGGTCCAGTCTCTTGGGAACTCTCCTTGCTTCCTGGACCTGCAAGTCTATTCCCTTCCCCAAGTCTGGGAAGTTCTCCTTTATTATATTTTCACTCAATTTTTCAAGTTCTAGTTCATCTTCCTCGCTCTCTGGCAAACCAATGATTCTTATGTTGGGCCTTTTATAGCTGTCCCAGAGGTTTCTGATCCTCTCATTGTTGCTTCCCATTTCCTCTCTCTGCATTGGTTGACTGCTTGTTCCTTCTCCATATTCCAGTTTGTTGAAATGAACTCTGGATTTTTTTTCCTCACCATCTGTCTCGTATGTGGTTTTGTTCCTTTCGTTATGAATGTTTTTCGCTTCTTTCTTATCTTTTTCCTGCTCTTTTGTGAATTCTGTAAGCCACCTGATAACGATGGCCCAGAACTGAGCCTCTGACAGGTTTCTTATCTGTTCATCTGTCAGGTTCTCTATCTGTTGCCTGGTGAGCTGTGCTACCGGGATTTCTATAGTTGTCTGCCTCATTTTGACAGATGCATTTTGTTTTCTTGGGCCGGCTGTAAGGGGCAGTGCCTGTGTACGCGTCACAATTCAGCGACTGGCGCCTGTCTGCGACCTATTTCGCAGCCCTGTGGTGCTTTCTTTGGGGGCGGGGGTCCAAGATGGATTCACACAGTTATTCAGCTAGGAGACCGGGATTCGTCCTCCCGCCCCCCTGGGCCTCACTGTTCAAGGCGATGCGGCGGCCGCTCTCCCCAGCGCCGGGGTCGCGCACCGCCAGGGGCTTGACCACAGCCGGGATTCCTCGCCGCCCCGCCGCTCCAGGTGCGACCGCAAACAGCGCTGCCCTCTTTAACTCTTACCTGCCCAAATGGCACCGCTGGTTTATAACTTCATATGTTGGGCTTCCGTGTAGTTTTATTTTCTGGAATTTCTAGTTATCCTTTGTTTTGAAGTAGTTGTAGTCCTCTCTAGTTGTAGAGGGAGACCTAGCATGTCCGTCTAAGCCTCCATCTTGGCCGGAAGTCTCTTCATATATGTTTATTGTGTGTTCATTTTATGCCAGTCGTGGTGCTAGTTGGGTGCTTAGGAGGATGGAAATAACTAAAGTTTCTGGTGGCAGAGGCAGACACATTATTTAAAACAACTACTCCATGCACTGAAGTTTTTAACAGAGTGGTATGAAGGTGGCAGCAGAATCACAAAGAAGGGAGTGTTATATTTCCTAGAGATAGCATAACATGTCTGTGTATAACTAACTTTTGTATGTAAATTAGTTGACACCCAAAAATTTCTAATGAGGAATTTAGTCCTGGATTAGTAAGTTACTTCTACCCAAAGAGGTTCACCCTCTAGAAGTGTGCGATTCAAATATCAATATTAGAATATCCTCAAGGGAGATTACCAATTACATAATATGTGCTAGAAATAATTTTTAATTAGTGAACACTTATGGTATTTAATATATGTGCATGGGCATTAGGCTAGAATAATGTGTGCACTTACATCCATTCTTGCATAATTGGTGTAAAAATTTTGCTGAACCAGACACCTCAACCCATCACACTTTTGTCTGAGAATCAGAATTTTATTTGGTCCTGTGTCTCCCCTCAATTAACAGAAGATTCTGCTACTGGACCTTACAAGAATAATAGTTGATCATGTTATCAAATTATTTAATTTGTCTTGGGGTGAGCCTTTCATACAGGCCATTCATACAGTGGTGTAATGTCAAGTCTGTGTGAGACTAAGAATCAGGACTTCCAATCAGCTTATAATAATTGCTGGTAATATTGTCATATGCCTTATTAGCTAATAAATGTCACTTTGGGTAGCAGTGTTTGGCCTGAAATTGGCTTTCAGACTACCCAGTTGAGCTTATAGGAAGAACAGACATATAGTTTCTACTCACCTCTAATTTAGGGCAAGATGATAATATTTACCAAAGATTGGCCAATTTGATTTAAATCAGCCCTCAATGGACAGCTTCACAGAGGAACTGATGCCTATGTTGTGCTCAAATTTTTATACAGATTTGAAAATGAATCAATCCCCCAAACCTGCTAAATAGCCTGTACAAAGGACACCTACTTGAAAACAAGTGCGTGCCAGTAAAATTCCAGTTCCCTCCCCACCTCACTTATGACCACAAGAATTTTCGACTGTCTCCAAAGTTGTGTGCACATAATCTATGAAGCTGTTTTTACATCAGTAAAACAAGAAATATTTAGCTTGAATGATCTATCAAGCTGTTTTGCAATCCTTTGGTGGTATACACTGAAAAACAAATGGGTTAAAGAAACATGTCTTTAAAGAAAAGAGAAGCCTGTGATGTGGGTAACAAAAGAATCAAGGGCCAAAGAGGAGACTGTTCTGCATCATTCAAATATTTGGTGAATGGTCATTTATTGAGAGCCAGCACTTTCACACAGTTCTTTAAGTATAGTCTGGTGAAGAAGACAAATAAGAAATTGGGCTAAATATTATGCAAGCACAATCCTCTTTCAACTTTATTTTCCACATCTAAAATGGTAGGATTATTTTGAAGAGTAAGAATAATGTTTGTAAAGTAAACAATACAGTTTTTGGTAAATAATAGTCACTTAAGAAATGATCGTTATCATTATTACTATTAATGACAAAATAGTAACCACAGTCATGGAACTGTATCAGAGGCACTGATGACATGGAAGGGGTGAACAGACTGGTGGGGAGATTATCTGTTATTTGAGAGAGAGAAAGGGAGTATGAGAGAGGATTTCACTAAAGTACAGGGTATGTGTTTTTTTCCCCCCAAGAAGAAAAAAGGCAGCATCAGTTTTAAGATAGATTCTATGTGAAAAGACACAAAATTTGAAAAATTCAAGTAGTTTGGATAACTAAGTGAGGATTGAGAATAGAAGGGAAAAGGCCAATGAAATTGATAAAGACCAGACCAGGAAGTAGGAAAAAAAAAACTGGTAATTCTTGAGTACCTCCATTTAGCATGCAATAACCTAGGTCTATTAATGGATTATTTAATTTTCATAACAACCTTGTGAGTGAGACACTGTTATCTCCATTTACAGAAAAGAAAAGTAGGTTTTTGGATTATCCTAAAAAGTTTACATATTATGGTACTCTACACTTTTATGTGGTTTAATTTCCATGGTTTCAGTTACTCTCTATCAACCACTGTCCAAAAAATTAAACGAAAAGTTCCAGAAATAAATAATTCATAAGTTTTAAATTGCATGCCATTCTGAGTTAGCATTATGAAATCTCACATAATCGTGCTCTGTCCTGTCTGGGACATAAATTATCCCTTTGGCCAGGGTATTCACACTGTGTATGTTTCTGGTCCTTCAGTCAACTAGCAGCTCAGTTATCAGATTGGTGGGGGAGAGGCATATTTATGTAATTTTTATTATAATATACTCATAATGGTGCTAAGTTAGTAGTTATTGTTAATCTCTTTCTGTGCTTAATTTATAAATTAAGTTTTATCACAGTTATGTATGTATAAAGAAGATATAGTATACCTAGAGTTTAGTACTAACTGCAATTTCAGACATCCACTGGGGGTTTTGGAACATATTGACTGTGGATAACGGGGCGGGGGGGGCTACTGTATTGTTAGGTTATAGGGAGCCTGTGAGAGCCTTAAGTAGGGAAGGGGGATGGCATAAATTATGCAGTCACTAAGAAAGCTGACTTCCCTGGAGATCCTCAGAGAAATGAGGCCACAGAGCTATCTTGCAGGCCTTTTCAAACAACATGTCAGCAGACACATGGCAGGAAGCAGGAACATCTGTCAGCAGAAAGGCTAGGCTTGGTTGGATCCAGCTGGGAAAGCTCTCTTGGGGCTGCAGGCTTGTTCTATATCCTCTCCCTGCCAGACACAGTTCCCAGAGGATGTCTGCAGTAAGCCCAGAATTGTGGGGAGAAAAGTTAGTCTGAGCTAAATCACTGCTGTGGAACAGAAACAACCTTGACTCAGAACAGCTGTTCCTAAAAAGTAGACTAAGAGTTTTCAAAATAGTCATTAAGCACAACAAGGAGTAATGAGTGGGCATGGGGTGCAAAATAAAGTGTGATCAGAGCCCACAATTTCAATGTGGAGACCAAAATCGTGGAAGGGAGGTATTGAAGTACAGAAGGACAGAGTATCTGGGTTCTGAAAATGTGATAGGTAAGATTTGTTGATAGTGACTGACTAGCTAATGCTAAGAGGAAATGATCATGGAATTAATTGTCTTCCCATGCCTGCTCTCAGCTATTTGTTCATGGTTGTTTGTCTTGTATATAAGTGAATTGGTTCCATTTGAAGAATGTGGAGCTGTGAAAGGAGATGAGAATGACACATAGAAGGCCTTAGAATTAGCCCAACACTAAAGAGTTCATCTGGGACTTCCAGCCAAGATAGAGGACTAGACAAACATACTGCATCTGCCTCTACAGCTAAGAAGGAATATAACAGCCTTAAAACTAGAGACAACCAGAAGTTACAGAAAATCGAGCTGCATGGAAGTCCAACAAACAAAGATATAAAGAAGAAATACTCATCTAGACAGGTAGGAGGGGTGGAGGTGGGGTGGAGAAGACGTGATATGGTGGTGGTGGCAGCAGTAGTAGCAGCAGCAGCAGCAGAAGCAGTAGCAGTGGCAGGCTGTTGGAAAGCGCAGCCACACATTTTAAAAACTCAGGAGGGACAACTTGGGAGCACTCCCAGTACCAGACCAGACCGTGCAATTCATAGTCCCAGCACCATGGAAAATGAAGCCTCACTGTTTCTAACTGTGCAAACCAGTGGGAGTTGGGGTGCAGGAAGAAACAGCCAGTCTCTCAACAGAGACTGCTTGTTTAAAGGTCCTCCATGACCTGGAATGTCCGCAGATCCACCCACTGTGGGAATGACAGCCAGGGCAGCATCTGGAGGGGCGCCAGTCTGGGGCAGAAGTGGGAGAGGTGCCTGGAAAAGGGGCAAGAGCTGAGCGGACAGCATTGTTTCTTCTTGGACCCCACCCTCACATACAGCGCCACAACGTGGTGAAACAGGTCGCCCTGTACTGACAAGAACCAAAGGCTCCACCCCTTACAACATAACAGGTGTGACACTACCTAAGACACAGAGGCAAACAAACACAGAAGCCTGTAAAGATGAGGATACAGAGAACTATGGTTCAAAAGAGAGAATGGATCAAGTTTCCAGTGAAAGCCAACCTAACAAACGAGGAGATAGCCAACCTAACAAACAAGGAGATAGACAACCTAATAGGTGCAGAGTTCAAAACACTGGTGATAAAGATGTTCACAGACATGACAGAAATGCTTAAATATGGCAAACGCATAAGGGAAAAAGTGAAGGCTATGCTAAGTGAAATGAAGAAAAAGTCACATAAAACCAATGGTGAAGAAAAGGAAACTGGGGTTCAAATCAATGATTTGGAACATAAGAAAGAAGAAAACAGTCAACCAGTACAGAATGAGGAAACAAGAATTCAAAAAAAATGAGGAAAGGCTTAGGAAACTCTGGGTCAACTTTATACATGCCAACATCCAAACCATAGGTGTGCAAGAAGGAAAAGAAGAAGAGCAAGAAATTGAAAACTTATGTAAGGAAATAATGATGGAAAACTTTCCATATTTGGTGAAGGAAATAGACATACAAGTCCAGGAATAAATGAGAGTCCCAAACAAGCTAGACCCAAAAAGGGCCACACTGAGACACATCATAATTAAAATGTCAAAGGTTCAAGAAAAAGAGAGAATCTTAAAAGTAGCAAGAGAAAACCAGTGAGTTACTGAAAAGTGGGTGCCTGTAAGATTATCAACTGATTTCTCAAAATAAACTTTGCAAGCAAGAAGGGATGGGCAAGAAGTATTCAAGGGTATGAAAAGCAAAGACTTACAAAGGCAGATAAAGTGCTTCACAGACTAGGTAAAGCTAAAGGAGCTCATCATCACCAAGCTATTATTATATGAAATGTCAAACAGACATACTTAAGAAATAGAAGATCAAAATTATGGATATTAAAATGACAACAAACAGCCCAAAACCTATAGGACACAGCAAAAGCAGTGCTAAGAGGAAATTTCATAGCAATACAGGCATATCTGAAAAGGATAGAAGAATCTCAAATAAAAAATCTAACCCTAGAGCTACAAGAACTAGAACAACAACAACAAACAAAGCCTAGGGTGAGTAGAAGGAAGGAAATCATCAAGATCAGAGAAGAATTAAATGACATAGGGACTAAATGAAAAATCCAAAAGATCAACAAAACTAGGAGCTGATTCATCAAAAAGTTAAACAAAATTGACAAGCCTCTAGCCAGACTCATCAAGAAAAAAAGGGAGAAGACCCAAATAAACAAAATCAGAAACGAAAGAGGAGAAATTACGACTGATACCTCAGAAATACAAACAATTGTAAGAAATTACTACAAACAACTTTATGGCAAGAAATTTGACAATCTAGAAGAAATGGACAAATTTCTAGAAACATATAACCTTCCAAAACTGAATCAAGAAGAAGTAGAAAGTCTCAACAGACCAATAACAAAGAAGGACATTGAAACAGTAATCAAAAATTTCCCTGCATACAAAAGCCCTGGACCGGATGACTTCACAGGAGAATTTTACAAAACATTTAGGGAAGAACTAACTCCTACCCTCCTCAAACTATTCCAAAAAATCCAAGAAGAGGGAAAAATCCCAAACTCTTTCTATGAAGCCAGTATTACCCTAATCCCAAAACCAGGTCAAGACACAACAAAGAAAGAAAACTAAAGGCCAATATCACTGATGAACATAGATACTAAAATTCTCAATAAAATATTGGCTAACAGGATCAAGCAATACATCAAAAAAATCATACACCACAATCAAGTGGGATTTATCCCAGGGATGCAAGGATGGTTTAATATTTGCAAATCAATGAATATAACATATCACCTAAACAAAACGAAAGACAAATATCACATGATCATATCAATAGATGCAGAAAAAGCATTTGATAAAGTACAACACCCATTTATGATGAAAACACTCAGCAAAATGGGAATAGAGGGAGCATACCTTAACATAATTAAGGCTATATATGAAAGTCTGAAGTCTACATCATACTCAATGGACAAAAACTGAAAGCATTCTGCCTGAATTCAGGAACTAGACAAGACTGTCCACTCTCTCCACACCTATTCAACATAGTGTTGGAAGTCCTAGCCACAGCAATCAGACAAGAAAAAGAAATAAAAGGCATCCAAATTGGGAAAGAAGAAGTACAACTATCATTATATGCAGATGACATGATAGTATACCTAGAAAACCCTATAAACTCCACTAAAGGACTATTCGAAATAATAAGTGAATTTGGCAAAATAGCAGGGTACAAAATAAATATACAGAAATCTAAGGCATTTCTGTACACCAACAATAAAATATCAGAGACAGAGACAAAAAAAAAAAAGTCCCATTTACTATAGCAACAAGAAAAACAAAGTACCTAGGAGTATACTTAACCAAAGAGATAAAAGACCTGTACACTGAAAATTATGTAACATTGAAGAAAGAAATTAAGGAAGATACAAATAAATGGAAGCAAATATCATGTTTTTGGATGGGAAGAATCAACATAATCAAAATGGCCATACTACCCAAATCAATTTACAGATTCAATGCAATCCCTATTAAAATACCAATGACATATTTCACAGACCTAGAACAGATACTCCAAAAATTCATATGGAACCAAAAAAAGACCATGAATAGCAAAAGCAATCTTGAGACAGAACAACACAGCAGGAGAAATAACAACACCAGATATCAAACAATACTACAAAGCCACTGTGATCAAAACAGTGTGGTACTGGCATAAGAACAGACATATAGATCAGTGGAACAGAATAGAGAGTCCAGAAATAAACCCAGGCCTCTATGGTCAACTAATATTTGATAAAGGAGGAAGGAACATAAAATGGAGTGAGAAGAGGCTCTTTAACAAATAGTGCTGGGAGAACTGGATAGGGACTTGCAAAAAAATGAAACTCGACCACCAACTTACACCACACATGAGAATAAACTCAAGATGGATCAAAGACTTAAATGTAAGCCATGACACCATAAAAGTCCTAGAGGAAAACATAGGCAGAAAAATTTTAGATATCTCACGTAACAACGTCTTCACGGATACATCTCCCAAGGCAAAAGAAATAAAGGAGAGAATAAACAAATGGGACTATATCAAACTAAAGAGTTTCTGCTCAGCAAAAAAAAAAAAAAAAAAAAAATCTGCAAGATGAAAAAGAAACCAACCATATGGGAAAACATATTTGCCAATGACATCACAGATAGGGGACTGATTTCCAAAATATATAAAGAGCTTATACAACTCAACATCAAGAAAACAAACAACCCAATTAAAAAATGGGCTAAAGACCTGAACAAACACTTCTCTTAAGAGGATATACAGAAGGTCCATAGACACATGAAAAAATGCTCAACATCATTAGTGATCAGGGAGATGCAAATAAAAACCACAATGAGATACCATTTTACACCAGTCAGAATGGCCATCATCAACAAATCAACAAGCAACAAGTGCTGTCGAGGACGTGGAGAGACGGGAACCCTACTGCACTTTTGGTGGGAATGCAGACTGGTGCATCCACTATGGAAAATTGTATGGAATTACCTCAAAAAACTAAAAATGGAACTGCCTTTTGAATCAGTGATTTCACTTTTAGGATTATACCTGAAAAATCCCAAAACACTAATTCAAAAGAACTTATGCACCCCTATGTTCATAGCAGCACTGCTTATAATAGCTAAGTGCTGGAAACAGCCTAAATGCCCATCTGTAGATGAGTGGATCAAAAACTGTTGTACATTTACTCAGTGGAATACTATGTAGCAGAAAGAAAGAAGGAACTCCTGCCATTTGCAACAGCATGGATCGAACTAGAGAGAATTATGCTTAGTGAAATAAGCCAGGCAAAGAAAGAAAGATACAATATGATATCACCTAATACAAGAAACTAGAGAACAACACAAACAAAAAACTAAATAGAACAAAGAGCAGAATAGCAATCAATAGGGGGGAGGGGGGAGGGAAAGAAGGGGGATAAGTAAGGGAAAGGTTTAGTCAAAGGATGTGTATAAATGACTCATGGACATGGACAACGGGGAAGGATATGATTGTGGGAGAAGGAGTGGGTTGGGTGGGGGAGAGAAATGGGGGAAAAATGGGACAACTGTAATTGAAAAACCAAAAAGTAAAAATAAAAAAAGAAAGAAATTTACAGGTAAAAATTTATATAATTTTGGGAGAGGGAAAGCCATCCTAAATATGAGGGGGGACCCAATAAAACGAGACTTATCTTCTGGCAGGTGGGCCCCTTGTAGTATAGTCTTCCCCCACTAGGTGAGCGTTTAGAAACCCATCTGTATCAGAGTACCAGCTGGAGTTGTGAGAGACTGCATTTGCCTTCTGTAAAATTTTTGAAGACTCTTTTAATGTGTTTGTGCATTTAATGGGTGATGTATGAGAACATCTCCCCAACCACGTTGAGTGTTCAGCAATTGTTGACCAAAAGCAGCATGAACCCCATGCCCCACCCACCCTATCTACTCAGTCTCACCCCAAAGTGTCTTTTCTGTTTGTTTGTTTCCCTTGATGAAATAATTTCTCAAAGGCAAATATTTTGCCAATGTGGAAGAGGTGAAACAAAAAATTACAGAAGCACTAAAAGGTATCAAAATCAACAAGTTCAAGAACTATTGTGAGCAATGGAGAAAACATCTCAATAGGAGTATTGCATTAAATGGAGAGTACTTTGAAGGTTACTGAAGATTAAACATGTAAGAATAAATACACAATTTTTTTGTAAATAAATTTTATTTTTAGGGTCCTCCTTCATATGACACACACATACACACAAATGATAACAAACTCACAACTATCAACAATAAAATCTAAAAAATAAAAGCAAAATTTAACTAAGCAAACCAGAATAGAAACAGAATCATAGGTATAGGAATCATTTGGAGGATTATCAGCTGGTATAACCTAGAGGAAAACAGAGGCAGAAATATTTTAGATATCCCATGTAGCAATATTTTCACTGATATATCTTCTAAGGCAAGGGAAATAAAGAAAAGAATAAACAAATAGGAATACATCAAACTAAAGAGTTTCTTCTCAGCAAAATAAATCATCAGCAAGATGAAAAGATAACGACTGTGGGGGAAAATATATTTGCCAATGATACATCAGACAAGGAATTGATCTCCAAAATGTATAAAGAACTTATGTGACTCAACATCAAGAAGACAGACAACCCAATTGAAAAATGGGCAAAGGATCTGAACATCATTTCTCCAGAGGGGACATACAGAGGGTCCATAGGCATATGAAAGAATGCTCAACATCACTAGTCATCAGAGAGATCAAATAAAAACCACAATGAGATACCACCTCACACAAGTCAGAATGGCCATCATCAACAAATCAACAAACAACATGTGCTGGCAAGGATGTAGAGAAAAAGGAAGCCTAGTGCACTGCTGGTGGGAATGCAGACTGGTGCATCCACTATGGAAAATTGTATGGAATTTCCTCAAAAAACTAAAATTGAAACTGCCTTTTGAACCAGCAAATCCATTGCTGTGATTATATCCAAAGAATCCTGAAACACCAATTCAAAAGAACCTATGTACCCCTATGTTCATAGCAGCACTATTTATAATAGCCAAGTGCTGGAAACAACCTAAGTGCCCATCTGTAGATGAGTGGATCAAAAAGCTGTGGTACACTTACACAATGGAGTACTATTTAGCAGAGCGAAAGAAGGAACTTCTACCATTTGCAACAACATGGATGGAACTAGAGAGATTTATGCTTAGTGAAATAAGCCAGGCAAAGAGAGAAAAATACCATATGATATCACCTAATACAGGAGACTAGTCAACAGCACAAACAAACAAGCAAAATTGAACCAGAGGTATGTAAACAAGGAGTAGACTAACAATGACAAGGGGGGAGGGGGAGGGAGAGAAGAGCATAAGAAGGGGAAGGGTCTAGTAAAAAAAAAACGGGCATAAATAACCCATGGACATGGATAACTGGGTGGGAACTAACTGTGGAAGAAGGGGTGCGCAGGGTGCTGTGAAGCAATAGGAAAAAAGAGGGAACAACTAATAGAAAAACAAACAAAAAGTTTTAGTAGGGGACAAAAATGAAATCAAATTAAATTATTAACTGAGGCAGCAAATCCCCCCCACCAAAAAAAATCTCTTCCTTGTAGGAAAGTGAACAAAAGAAAATGTAAAGTATGAAAATTCAATTTTAGTGAATATTAGAAGGACAAGAATTTTCCTTCACACTGTATATTTTTCTCCCTACCTGATCCCTCCAGAATTTGGCATTCTCAAAAAGTATGTAGTGACATATGGTTCTTTGCCTAAAACTAATAAAAGCAATTGTTAATAGAGGTTTTGTTGACCACAACTTTGACTGAAATGTCATGCCTAACGGAGGCATGCTTGGGCACTGGTTGTTACCAAAAAGCCCTGAGGAACTGGGATTGACTTTTGAAGGTAATAAAAGCCCATGAGGAAAAATGCCTGGTACTTTGGTTGGTTGTGCAGTCCATGGCAATCTTTCCAGGGAAGGAACAAAGGTTGCTTTCATGAGAGATGGCTAGAAGGAACCTTAAGGCACAATGGAAAACCTGCAAGATATGGAAAAGACAGGTGTTCACAGGCAAGGCTGAATGGCAGGTATGTGGCTCAGCTCCTGTGCCCTGAAGGGAAAACTGAAAGTCACCCTAAAGGTTCCTTGTGTAAGTTCCAGCAAAGTAGATGTAAAGATCATATGTGATCTTTTGCTGCTCTTGTTGTGTTTATGCAAATGAACAGGGTAAATTAAAAGTGAACTTAATGCAGTCCCTTTAATGACAGGAGAGTAATCTTAAGGAGAAAAATTAAAGTACTCAGTGGTAGACTATAAAGTAGTGCAGCTAACTATCTTTAAAGTTTATCCTCATTTAAAATTTGTTTTCATTTGAAAGTTAAACTAGGTTTGTGACAACATCAAAGATGCTTAATTTACAGGCAAGAAAAATGTCAAATGCCTTGCAACTGAATGTCTTTCCAATAAAACAGTCTTGCAGACTTAGAGACTGATTTGTGGATTACGTTGCATAAATTAACATGTGTGTTCTGTTTTCATAGGGCATAAGCTTATGATCTCATTAACTGAGTGATTGTTTGCACTTATAAGCCTCACTTTATCCTGTCTGCATCACTGCCTCCTGAGACTCAATGGTTTGGCTGAATTAAGTGGCTGGGTTGGTGAAGTATGAGGTTGTCTGTGGGCTTCAGTCTAACACTGGTTTCTCTTTTCTATACTAATGACTTGGAAAGAAAGGCCCCAGAAGGCTGAGAACAGGGAAACCTAAAATATTGCTCTCAGCTCAAACTAAGTATAGTGGGCAAAAGAGTTTTGGACAAGTGTGACATGCCTTGAACACTTTCCTCCAAAAAGGCTTCTTTTTCCCCTAATATGGGACATTGAAAAATAAATCCCTGCCTTTTGTCATCGAGTAGTTATGGATTGAATGATGCCTTTTAACCCTGTTGCCAAATCTATTGCCCCCAGAATACAAGGATTCCAGCCTGTTAAACCAAGCATGCCATTGTCCTGGGACAACCAACTGTCCTGGAGTCTGAAAGATCCTTCCCCATGTAGGAAGGCCACCCTCGCCCTCACCCCCCACTCTTATTAGATATTTCTGGGCCCAAGGGTAGGTAGGATGATGACCATGTCCAGCTTAAAGCAGCTAGAGGAGCATGAGACCTTCGCCCATTGTCCTTTATAAGATTATAAAGTGTCTTGTGTCTGAGGGGGGTAATTGTTATTTTCTAATGTTATAAAAAATTAATTAATTAATTAATTAATCAATTATTTTAAAAAAGACTAGTATAAGAAAGGGTGAAGCTGGAGAACTTACATCCATGATTCATGGACATGAACTAAGGAGGGTGGGATTGCTGAGGATGTGTGAGTGCTGGGTAGAGGGAAGCAAAGGGGAAAAAAATTGGAACTATTCTAACAATATAATCAATAAAATATGCTTAAAAAAAAGAAGCATCATTTGTTGGTACAAAATAGACAGGGGGAAGTTAAGAACAATATAGGAAAGGGTGAGGCCAAAGAATGTATATGCACAACCCATGGACATGAACTAAGGGGGGTGAAATTGCTGGAGGAAAGGGGGGTACTGGCCAGAGGGGAGCAAAGGGGAAAGTAATTGGAACTACTGTAACAACATCATCAATAAAATATACTTTAAAAATGAAAAATAAAGATTTCATCTGGACTTCCCTTCTTTACATTTAAGGACACTAAGACTCAGAAGAGGGAATTGTTCTAAGTCAGATAAGTTAATCACTTTTTTCATTGTGACTCCAAAAGATATGGGATAAAAATTATCAATGAATCTTACATCTAACCAGTTTCTTTTGTAGTTCAAATCACCCTTCCTTGTCTGTGAAAATATTATAACAATGAAAGATTAATAAGAAAGGTAAAGGTCCATGATTATCAGAAAGTGGGAGATATACTCCAGGTTACTATTAGGTAGAAATAGAGCCTGAGATGGGGGCAGGTGGAAGGGATGGAAAGATTCCAGGTCTCAGGTCATCCAGGTCTTATCCGAATGTTAGCCTAGCAGATTTTCAGCTCTACTCTATCCCTAGAGTTGGACTGAGGTGTTCTATAATATATGTAGAACTAAATAATATGTAATTGGCTTCTACTGAGGTGCCTACAAATTCATTGTGATAATCTCTAACTTTGATAAATAGACTATAATAATGTGAGACTATATGACATGGTGAATTCTGGTCTGCTTTTCAAGGTATACAGTAGACTGCTAATGCAAAAATTAATTCCCTTCATTTTTGTAAACCATCTTTTTCTGTTCTTGCTTTTCTTCCCTGGAAATTCTGAGATGATTTCTGATTTATACCCAAAACATACATAGTGTTTTCATAAGTTGACAACTTTAGTATTCATTAACAACAAATAACCTGGCCATATGTGGCATAATTAGGTCCAGTGGTTTGACCAATTAGAGTCTAAGGCAATGCTCCAAACAACTAATTTT
Source organism: Furipterus horrens (assembly GCF_987537825.1). Lineage (NCBI taxonomy): Eukaryota > Metazoa > Chordata > Mammalia > Chiroptera > Furipteridae > Furipterus > Furipterus horrens. The sequence goes on along the minus strand of NW_028327175.1, from coordinate 172,518,229 downwards.
ATAATTAATGAAATTCAGGAAGATAAAAGTTGAAAACCTCCCAAGTTCAAATGACTGTATTGATGTTGGAAATAGAGAGCACTTTTGCTAACATTTCTTGAATGTCTTACATTCTATCAGTCAATGAGAACATTCGTGAAAGAGGCATGATCTCTGCCTTTTAGGTGGAATAGCAGTGACATTACTGAGCACACACTATATTAAGCATTTTTCTTATATATGCATATTACTTACTTTCATTGCATTAATTTACTGACATTTGAAGCAACCTTATGAAGTATTTTCCACATTGTAATAAAAATTAGGAAACATAAGTTTCCAGAGGTAAACAACCTTCAGCAAAGTCACACTGTTCATTTCAGAGCTAGAATTAAACCCAAGTCTGTTTGATCCCAAATCAAAAGTGTATCTAATACATCATTTCTGAAAAGTGCCTGACATTTTCAAGAATCCAAGTAAGAACAGGAATAGATGCCAGAGCTAGACACTGAACACATCTGTCACCTATTGGCAGATACACTAGACAATATGCTAATGGGGCCTAAATATTCCCTTTGATATCTTCATATCTGCAGTCTATAACTTTGATGAATGAGATAATACCAATGTGAGACAATGTGATATGACTGAAAGGCCTGTTTTTTCTCATCTGTAATTAAGCTAAGCAGCTAAAAGTATATAATTAAAATCTTTTGCTCCAAAGTTCATGCCTATTGGAGGCCCAGTAGGACATTGTATTGTTCTTTGAGGTGAAGAAAGATATTCAATGAGACCCTTGGTATGGTTTTTTCTGGCAAGCCCTGATGTAAAACGTTGTTCACACTAAGAGAAAGTAAGGTGATACATTTTGGATCCAGTTAGTTGAGTAGGATAACATACTCTGAAGCCTGAATATCACGGTCTTTGGGCCAAAACAGGCCAGTTTCTGTTGCATATTTTTCAAACACATCACAAAGGATGTATGAACATTGACATCTCCCTCCAAATTTAAAACCTCTAATAAGTTAGATTTTTCTAACTGAATTTCCTGTACCCGAGAGTCAGTGATTTTTACAAGCCCCTCTCCTACTGCTTGCATTGGATTCCACTACTTACAGGGTCGAAACTAGGCTCAGCCTGCGGCTGTGACATTGTGGTTACACAGTGTCCCCTTTGGGTAAATTCATTAGAAATTAGAATGGGCTTCCTCTTTTTAACAAATGCATTGATAATAGTAAGTCTTGGATTAATAGAGTTCAGAAATGGACTATCATATCAACACAATCTACTTGGGGAGGGAAAAGAGGGGAGTGGATTTTTCATATCTTTTCTTATCTTTTTTCTATCATGGGTGTGGTATTATTTGGATTAATTTACACAGAAGACATGGGTTAAACACTTACATTTGTTACTAATTTCCTGAATTACTTTTTCAAGACATTTTCACTTTCAAGGTCTCAATTGCTCATCTCGAAATGAGAATATTGGATAAAACCTGGGATAAAAACCAGTTGTGTGGTCCCTACCTAATTCAAGCATTAGTCAGTCCTCTTTCTCTCTGAATACAGGTGTAACTGTATAATCTTTGCTGCCTCAGCACTCAGGTTGTGATTGTTATTTAATGAGATTTTGCATAAGATGTAAAGTCTGTGTCTCAACTTTGGACAGTAGATTTAAATATAGCTCTAACATTTCATAATTATTTTTCTTAGTACTTTTTATGACAATGTAAACTGTAAAGAGACAATTTTCTAATAAACTTGTATTTTGTAATACTTTTTAATTTTCATTGCTCCTTTAATTTTATTATGTCACTTATTATTTACAACAAAACTGGAAAACAATTCGTTCTTATGTGTATCAATTAGCTCTTGCTGCATAACAAGTGAACCTAGAAATGAGTGAAAAAATTAGCATTTATTATTGCTCACTAATGCATTGGTCTGCTGTGTAGTTCTGGACTCAGTAACAATCAATTTGGAAAACTGAGGAAAGTGGGATCTCTTTCAAATAATCTTTTAGTGTCCAAAGGACTAATCTGGATCTTCCAGTCAAAACGGAGGTGTAGACAGACACGCTGCATCTCCCTCCTCAACTAAAAAGGAATATAACTACCTCAAAACTAGAAACAACCAGAAGTTCCAGAAAATCAAACTGCGTGGAATTCCAACAAACAAATATATAAAGAAGAAATACTCATCCAGACAGGTAGGAGGGGTGGAGCCAGGGCTGAGAGGACTCTGTGCGGTGGTGGCAGCAGCAGCAGCAGCAGCAGTGTCAGGCCAGTGGATGTAGGGAACTAAAAAGTTCCTCAGCTGAAGTCTTACTAACTGGCATCCTAAAGTTCTGCTTGGCATGGCCTCACCATCCCATAATAGTTGTTTACTCCTTACTAGGGCAATGACCCTCTTTCTGTCCCTGGGATTGTTGTCCTGCGGTTTAACTCATATCTACCAGATAACGCCCAAGCTGCAGCTGCGTTCCCACCGAATGAAAAATTCCTCCTCTCCTGAGCTATAAGAATACTGTTTTGACTAAGAATAAACGAGACTTGATCAGAGCACTGTCTTGTCTCCATTCTTTGTGCCTCTTGTCCCTTTCTCAGCCTCACTCCCCCTCTAGGGTCCTCGTTGCTTGACCTGCGGGACGGGTCAAGTGGAAAGTGCACACTTTTTAAAAAGTGGGGAGGGACACCTGGGGAGCATTCCCAGCTCCTTGCCAGACCACGAAGCTCATGGTCCCAGCACAGGGGAAAATAAAGCCTCACTGCTTCTGACTGTGCAAACCAGTGGGGGTTGGCGCGGAGAAAAATACTGCTGGTCTCTCAGCAGAGTCCACTTGTTTAAAGGGCCCCCATGGTCCTAGAACGTCTGCAGACCCACCCACTCTGGGGACAACAGCCAGAGCAACAGCTAGAGAGGCACCAGTCCCATACGGAAGTGGAAGAAGTGCCTGGAAAAGGGGTGAGTGCTGGCAAGTGTCATTGTTCCCTCTAAGACCCCCTCCCCCACATACAGTGCCACACATGGTGAAACAAGTCCCTAAGGCTCAACCCCTTACAACATAACAGGAGCAACAGCTCTACCTAAGACACAGAGGCAAACAAACACAGAAGCCTGTCAAGATGAGGAGAAGAGAAGTATGGCTCAAAAGAGAGAATGGGTCAAGGTTCCAGTGGGAGAACTAAGTGACGAGGAGATAGCCAACTTAACAGATGAGGAGATAACCAACCTAACAGACACAAAATTCCAAACACTGGTGATAAAGATCCTCACAGACTTGACAGATATGCTTCAGTGTGGCAAATGCATAAGAGAAGTGGCAGTTATGCTAAGTAAAATGAAGGAAAATCCATATAAAACCAATGGTGAAGAGAAGAAAACCAGGTTCAAATCAATTACTTGGAACATAAGGAAGAAAAAACAGTCAACCAGTGCAGAATGAGAAAACAAGAATTGAAAACAATGAAGAGAGGCATAGGAACCTCTGGCACAACTTTAAATGTGCCAACATCCGAATCATGGGGGTGCCATAAGGAGAAGAAGAAGAACAAGAAACTGAAAACTTATGTGAAAAAATAATGGAGGAAAACTTCCCGAATTTGGCAAAGAAAATAGACATATAAGTCCAGGAAGCACAGAGACTCCTGGGCAAGCTGGACCCGCTGGGACCACACCAACACACATCATAATTAAAATGCCAAAGGTTCAAGATAAAGAGAAAATCTTAAAAGTAGCAAGAGAGAAGAGGAGAGTTGCCTACCAAAGGGTGCCTATAAGACTATTAGCTGATTTCTCAAAAAACATTTTGCAGGCAAGAAGGGACTGGCAAGTAGTATTCTATGTGATGAAAAGCAAGGACTTAAAACCAAGATTACTAACTATATCCAGCAAAGCTATCATTTAGAATGGAAGGGCAGATGAAGTTCTCCCCAGACAAGGTAAAGCTAAAAAAGTTCATAATCACCAAGCCATTAGTATATGAAATGTCAAAAGGACTTACTTAAAGAAAAGAAGATCAAAACTATGAACACTAAAATGACAACTATTTCACAACTATCAACAACTGAATCTAAAAAATAAAAACAAAATCCAATTAAACAAATCAGAATAGAAAAAGAATCACAGATATGGGGATCATTTGGACGGTTATCAGCTGGGAGGGGGAAGGGGGAGAAATGGGGAAGTGTTGCAGGGTTAAGAAGCGTAATTTGTTGGTACAAAATAGACAGGGGTAAGTTAAGAATAATATAGGAAAGGGTGAAGCCAAAGAACTTATATACATGACCCATGGGCATGAACTAAGGGGGGTGGGATTGATGGAGGGAAGGGAGGTATTCGGCAGAGGGGAGCAAAGGGGAAAAAATTGAAACTACTATAACATCATAATGAATAAAATATACTAAAAAAAAAAAAAAAAGACTTATCTAGGCAATGGGGCTCTGAGAAAAAGACACAAACAATGCCTTTTGAATCCTGTGCTCAAAAGTGGCACAGTGTCACTTCTACTTCATCTTATTGGCCAAAGCAAATGTAGAGCCAAACCAGGTTCAAGAATTGGGGAAGATAGACTTCTTAAATGTTGTGTCAGAAATTGTAAACCATTTCTTTTCACCCATCCTATTACCTTTCATTTCTTCAGGAGACCACATTCTGATTCTTAACACTGTAAAACATTTAGTGAGTTTTGGATGAACAGAATCATAAATCAGTACATATCTCCCTCTTTTGCCTAACAATGTTTTCAGAGTGATCTAGACTGTTGTGTATCTACATTTTATTTAAATGTTTATTGGTTTTCTTTTTAATTTTATCTTTGGATTTTATCTTTTATACTTCTCACTTATCATTGTGCCTCAGTGCTGATGGCAATAATGTTTAAGTAGTAACTATTCTACATACAAATGAAATGAGACAGAATATTAATTGTAGAACATTTAAAATGGATATTAAATTATAAAAATGACAATTTCACTTACAGTCTTACCACACTGAATTTACTGTGATTCAGTCCTACTTAAAAAAAAAAATCTATATATTATTATTAGTAAGTTATAGAAACACAATCAAGATCATCTGTTTATGTATAATCTTATAGTCATTTTATTTACTTGACATACTGTATTTTCCATATCATTAAGTACTTCTTCTTTCAGCCTTCATACTTTTTTTATGTTCCTATACTGATATGTAAATATTATTTCCTTTCTTCATTCCTTCCTTTTTTCTTTTCTTCCTTTCTTTCTCTGTACTTCCTTCCTCCCTCACTTTCTTTCTCCTTCTTTCCTTCCTCTTTTCTTCCTTTTTTCCTTCCTTCCATCTTTTGCTTTCATCTTTCTTCCTTTTTTTTTTTTCATTCTTTGTTTTTCTTCCTATTTACTGTCTTTCTTTGACATTCTTTCTTACCCAAAAGTGTATTTAAGTTTATTCATTTTTCCTGTGTAGATTTTTGATCCACAGTTTTATTGGTTTCTCATTATAAAATGTCTGTAATATTTGTTTTCCCAAAGTAAAAACACTGGGAGAGGAAAGATCAATGAGAATGGTCAGCGACTGCTTGAGCTTTCGTGTCACCACGGCCTGTGCGTGACAAACACATTCTTCAAGTGCAAAGAGATCCACCAGGTGTCATGGAGGCACCCCCGCTCCCGACACTAGCACCAGCTTGACCTCATCATCACCAGAAGAACGGATATTGGCAGCACCCTCCTCACCCGCAGCTACCACAGTGCAGACTGCGACACGGACCATGCCCTCGTGGTAAGCAAGGTGCGCATAATGCCGAAGAGGTTGCACCACTCCAAGATGAAGGGTCGCCCATGCATCAACACCAGTTGTGCCAGCAACCCAGTTAAGACCCAGCAATTCATCAACAGGATGGAAGATGCACTCGGCGAGGGAATGGCGGCAGATGACATTATCGAATCCAATTGGCCACGTCTCCGCGACGCCATATACAACTCCGCCATTATTGCTTACGGGAAGAAAGAGCGGAAGAATGCTGACTGGTACGAGGCTCACTGGGAAGAAATGGAACCCATGATCAAGGCTAAGAGGAAGGCCCTACTGGCTTACAAGGCCATGCCCACTCCCAGTACACTTCAAGCTCTACGGGCTGCCAGGAACAAAGTCCAGAAGACCGCCCGCCACTGTGCCAACACCTATTGGCTAAACCTGTGCAGAAGCATCCAGGAAGCCGCCGATATAGGCAATGCACGAGGAATGTATGAGGGTATCAAGAAGGCAACAGGCCCAATCCCCTCCAAGATCGCCCCCCTTAAGTCCAAGACAGGTGAGGTCATCACTGACCAGGAACAGCAAGTGCGGCGGTGGACCGAGCACTACCTCGAGCTGTACACGACGAGGAACACCGTAACAGACACTGCTCTTAACGCCATCCCAGACCTACCAGTCATGGAGGAGCTAGACACCCCACCTACTGCGGCAGAGCTCGGCAAAGCCATCGACCGCCTCGCTTGCGGGAAAGCACCAGGAAGCGACGGAATCCCTCCAGAAATCCTAAAGAGCGGGAAACCAGTCCTGCTACAGCCGCTCCACCATCTACTCTGTCTCTGCTAGAAGGAGGGTTACATCCCCCAGGATATGAGGGACGCCAACATTATCACCATGTACAAGAACAAAGGAGACCGCAGCGACTGCAACAACTACCGGGGCATCTCTCTCCTCAGCGTCGTCGGCAAAGTATTCGCCCGGGTCGCTCTTGCCCACCTGCAGACCCTTGCTTCCCGCGTCTACCCAGAGTCCCAGTGTGGCTTCAGAGCTGGCCGATCAACAGTGGACAGGATCTTCTCCCTATGCCAGCTGCAGGAGAAGTGTCACAAGCAGCATAAACCACTCTACCTCGCCTTTATCGACCTCACGAAGGCGTTTGATCTGGTCAGTCGAAGCGGACTCTTCAGCTTGCTACGGAAGATTGGCTGTCCACCACATCTGCTTGCTGTGGTCATGTCCTTTCACGACAACATGCACAGCACGGTGTCCTACAACGGCGCAACCTCTGAGGCCTTCCCAGTCAGCAGCAGAGTAAAGCAGGGCCGTGTCCTCGCGCCTACGCTGTTCGGAATCTTCTTCTCCATGCTCCTCCAATACGCCTTTAAGGACTGCAGCGAGGGTGTCTTCATTCACACCAGATCCGATGGCAAGCTCTACAACCTGGCCTGTCTACGAGCCAAGACCAAAGTCAAAGAGGTGCTCATCCGTGAGATGCTCTTCGCTGACCACGCAGCCTTGACATCACACTCCGAAGAGGGACTCCAGCAGCTAGTCACTTGCCTTTCCCACGCATGCAAGGAGTTCGGAGTAGCCATCAGCCTGACGAAGACGAACGTTATGGCTCAAGGCACGGGGACTCCCCCATGCATCACCATCGACGGATACACCCTGGAGGTTGTCAACGACTTCACTTACCTCGGGTCCACCATCTCGAGCTCTCTGTCAGTCGACTTGGAGGTCAACCGGAGAATCGCCAGGGCAGCCACAGTTATGGCCAAACTGAACCGGCGAGTGTGGAACAATTCCAGCCTCACTGAGAAAACCAGACTGCACATCTACCAAGCCTGCATACTCAGCACTCTCCTCTATGGCAGCGAGACGTGGACCACCTACGCAAGGCACGAAAGGAAACTCAACAACTTCCACATGAGGTGCCTGCGACGCGTCCTGCATGTCGCCTGGCAGGATAAGGTCCCCAACACCGAGGTGCTGAAGCGAGCCAACATGAGCAGTTTGCATGCAGTTCTTAGTGAGAGACGCCTCAGGTGGCTCGGCCATGTCAAAAGAATGGATGCAGGCCGTATTCCCAAAGACCTCCTCTATGGCGAGCTAGCAGAAGGCCAGAGGATGACAGGGCGCCCAAAACTGCGGTTCAAAGACATCTGCAAAAAGGACATGACACAATGCTCCATCAATCTCAACACATGGGAAGTTCAAGCAGACGACTGCCTAGCCTGGAGGCTCGCGGTCAGGCAAGGTACATCACGCGCAGAGGCTGCGCGCAACGAGGAGGCGGTCCAGAAAAGATCGAGGCGGAAGCAGCGTCAACAGCAGCAACAACAGCCATCTGCCTTCACCTGTAACAAGTGCGGCAGGGATTGTCACTCCCGAGTCGGACTGCACAGCCATTCTCGGCGGTGCAGATAGACTCTCAAGAAGCTACGCCATCGTCTCTCGAGACGGACGGCTGCCGATGATGATGAATATTTGTTTTAATATTATTTTGCCCTAAATTTATTTATAAAAGCAGTTATTATATTTATAATTTTAGCTTTATGTTTTGTGTTTATTACTTGAGGCAAAATCATTCTTTTTGCATATTTTCTGTGTTTTGAAATGTATTGATTATAAATGTACATGTATTATAGACATTTAAAAGAATGTGTACAATCTGTATCTAGGCAGAAAACCTATTTATGCCTCTTCAGTCTGACTTATTACTTAAGAGACTACAGCAAAGTAGCTAAGAGCTAAAGTTCTGGAGACAGGTTGCCTGTATTCAATATTTAGCTCAACAGATCTCAAACTGTGTAACATCAGTCCAGCTATTAAATCTTGCTTGTATTAATTACCACATATGTAAAAAAAAGAAGTATTATAATAGTATCTTTCTGGAAGGTTGTTATAAGCAGTAAATGAGAAAATAAATATAATGATACATGTAATAAATATAGCAGTGCCTGATACAGGAAATGCAATAGATATTAGTTTTTATTTTATTACCTAGTTCAACTCTTCTATCTCTATTAATTATTTTCTAGTTTTTGAGTTAAAGTGTGAGATATATTCAAGTCCTTCACTGTGGCTCTAATTTTATTAACTCTACCTTGTATTTCTACATTTAAAAAAATTTATTTTAATGTCAAATTATTTGAAACATACAAAGGGTGGGCAAAGGTAGGTTTACAGTTGTAAATACATGAAATAATTTATTCTTGTATTATTATTTATTAATTATTTTATTATTAATACAACTGTAAACCTACTTTTGCCCCCTAGGTGCTCATAATTGCCATTTATATACTGTAATTCATTCATTCGTTATTCTATAAAGCATACTCATTTTCATATTTGATGCTTTTGCCTTGAAGTGTACAATATTGATGATTTCTAGGTTGCTTTCTTTTTATTTGTAAACGCCTGGTATATAACTCTTTGTCTTTTTATGTGCAGTTTTTCTGTTTCATTCTGTTTTATTGTCTGTTATTAACATTTATAATTGGTTTACATCCTTTTATCAATACAAAAGGAATTTAATTCTTGAGTAACTGTGATAACTGATATTTTTTTATTGTACTTTTGCCCTATTATATTATACTTTCTAATTTTAGGTTTTAGTACTCCTCTTTCATAAACTGGCCAATATACAATGAAACAAGTGATTTATGCTTTGTTCCTTCAGTAAATTGAAATTTACACATACTAATTATACTAAGTATGGTTACCCTTACTTTATAAAGAGTATACATGCTTAAATTTCATTTTCCTATTGTCTTAATAAAAGACAGTATTATTTATCATGGTGTTCAAAAGAAGGAAAGCATCTTATTTCTTTCCTTCCCATATCCAAGTTTTTAATAAGGTGAGATTTGAAACCTGAATTATTATTGTTAATAATAAATAGCTGTTATACATTTTGCAAACTATATTTACTATATTAATAGATTATAAATATTGATTTTTCTCATTTTATAATTCTCCATTGTTCCTTTTATACTATAATTTGTAAATCCATGAATATTTTAAGCCTCCAGTCAGTTACAAAACATCTAGAAATAATATATTCAGACGATATTTGTGAGTGTGATAAATTTCTGATTATTAGATTTGAGATAATTGTTCTGAATCTTATACTTGAATGATATAGCCCAAAAGAGCATCTAGTTCAACCTAATTTTTAAAGAAAGTAATTATTTAATATCTTTTAGATTTATTAGTCTCCTCATTACCTGTAAGAATAAAAAGTTCATGATATTTAAAATGTTTTATTAGTCCCAGCTGACATGGCTGAGTTGTCTGGGCATCATCCCCAAAGGCAAAAAAGTTGCCAGTTTGATTCCTGGTCAGGGCACATGCCTGGATTGAGGGCTGGTCCCCAGTTGGGGTGCATGAGAGACGCAATTGATTGATGTTTCTCTCGCACATTGATGTTTCTTTTTCTCTCTTTCTCCCTCCCTTCTCCTCTCTCTAAAAATAAATAAATAGAATCTAAAAAAAAAAATAAATAATAAATAAAATGTTATATCATTTATTTCTAATTTAATTTGTCTTCAAGCTGTCAGTGGTTTTTATCTGTTAATCGGATTCCACGGTTATCTCTACTTTCAGTTTTGCCCAATTGCATCAATCTCACCACCACTTTCACTCTAACTTTTGACAATTGTAATATAATTATTTTATTCTCCTGCTCTGATAAGTTTTTTCAGTGGTTTGCCATTTCCCTCAGAATAAATGACAATGCCAAAGTTTCTGCAATTTTGAGTACACTGTGAGATGGGAGAACAGCTAGGAAAAACCATTAAAAATATATCATGAGAGCCTTGATTCTTTATGTTTTCTTTCCTTATTTTTTAAATTTAGCTTTTCCAATCTAAACATTATTAAACTAAAGAACATTGATTCTGTAGTAAGTAAGTTGTTCCCTCATGTGCTGTAATGGGTATTGTGATGTTTCGGAAAGAATATGAGATGTGGAGTCATGCAGACCTGTTATCAGATGCCAACTTGGTTATTATTGCCAATTAAACATTATAAAATAGTACATGTCAATTTTTACTATACACCAAGAATAGGAATGGGATAATAAGGTCTGGACATCAATGTGATATGAGTCAAATAGAAATAATGAAATTTTTGTGAGCAAGGAACTTGAATGTAAGTTTTATAACTAGGCAGACATTAAAGGGTTTTAAATAGGCAACTGGGATGGTTATTTTGCCCATTAGAGGGCTTTCACAGATGGTTGCATGAGGGCAGCTTTGGGTGGAGCAAGCCCAGTCAGCAAGCCTCTGCTATTTTGAAAGTGAGAGATTTTGAGATATTGAACTGAGGTCATGATGGATGAAAAAGTGTGACTTCAATTAATGCTTATGTAATCAATGGGTTTATTTTAGTATTATATATAGAGAGAAAAGTGCACAAATCATGTGCACAGCTTATGGATTTTTATAAAGTGGACAGTCTCATGTAATTAACAGTGAGACCAAGAATTATAAAATTCCAGACCCCAGTAGTATTTTCATGCCTCCTCCTGGTCACTATCTATAAACTGACCTTCTGAAATCATATGTTAGGTCTATCTGTCTTTGTGCTTATAAGACTGTGATCATACAATGTGTATTCTTTTGTGTCTAACCTTTCTTGCTCAAAATTATGTTTGACAATTTTAAGCATTTTTGTTATGCATTGCTCTTTCTTTCTTTCTTTCTTTTTTTTTTTTTTATTTGTTTCAGGTGTACAGCATAGTGGTTAGACAATTATATAATTTACAGACTGATACCCCTGAAACGTCTAGTACACACTGGCAGCATACATAGTTATTTCAATATTATTGACTATATTTATTATGGATTGTGTGTTATAGTTCCTGCTTATAGTTTCTCCTTTGTATAAATATCCCATGCATATTTACTCTACTGTTGATAGGCATTTTCATAGTTTTCAGTTTGCGATTCATAAATAATATTGGTATGAACATTCTCATAAGGTCTTTTGGTAGACAAATGTATGTAGTTTTGCAAAATATATAGCAATGAATGATATTGTTGGATCACAGAATATGCGTATGCTCTAGTATATAGAGTGAAAGCTCTCTGAAGTTTTATCTATATATAAATATGGTGCCTCAGTACTATATGAGAGTTGAGTTGCCTCACAGAGTCACCAGGTGTCATCCATCTTTTTCATTTTAGCCAGTCCTTTTCTTGGTGAGGGGAGAGGGTAGTTAGAGGAATCTTACTCTTCTTTCAATTCACATTTCCCTTATGACTAATGAAGTTGAAACTCTTTTTATATGTTTATTTGCCAGTTGCATATCATCTTTGCATAAATGCTTAAGTATGATATTTATCTCATTTTTCTGTTGTATCTCTCTCTCTCTTTCTTTCTTTCTTTTTTTTTTTTTTTTTTTTTTTTTGTATTTCTTTCTGTATAGGACCTTTGGTCAATTCCAACATTTTAAATATCCTCTCCTATTTTGTGGGTTGCTTCTCTACTCTCTTGCTGGCATGTTTTGATAAACAGAATTTTAATGTAGACCAATTTATCAATCATTATCATTAAGGTTAATAATTTCTGTGCTTCATTTATACTACTTTTACCTATCCTCTAGGCTATGTTGCTCTGCTTTTAGATTTTTTTCAAGAAATTATTGTTTCATCTTTTACATGTAGATGTACAATTGACTTTGTATTGATTTGTCTGTAGAGGGTTGCACATTTTAAAAATATGCATAACAATTGCCTAGCATGATATATTAGTAAGACCATACTTTCCAAATTTTCTGCAGTGACATCTTTGTTATAAATCAGGGATCTATGTACAAAGTTATATTTCTGAAATCTCTATTCTCTTCCATTGAATGAGGTGCTTATCCTTGTTTTAATACTATACTGTCTTAGTTTTCTGAATTTTATATTTTAGTATCTGTTGTTGCATTTCCTTTATAATTGTTCCTTTTTAAGTATTTTATTTTTAATTTTATTGTTTTTCTATTACAGTTGTCCATTTTTCCCTCATTGCTAACCCCCACCTAGACCACCCCTTCTCCCACAGTCAATCCCCACTCCATATTCCACGTCCATGGGTTATTAATACTAGTTCATTTACTAAATCCTTTCCCTATGTACCTACCTTCACTTCCTCTCCCTCTCCACCCAATAACTCTTACTCTGTTCCTTGTTTGATTTTGATCATTTGTTTGTGTTGTTCATTAATCTCTGTATCAGGTGATATCATATGAAATTTTTCTTTCATTGCCTGGCTTATTTCTCTAAGCATAATTCTCTCTAGTTCCATCCATGTTGTCACAAATGGCAGGAGTTTCTTCTCTCTTTCTGCTCCATAGTATTCCATTGTGTAAATGTACCATAGTTTTTTAATCCACTCATCTACATAGAGGCACTTAGAATGTTTCCAGCACTTGGCTATGGTAAACAGCGCTGCTATGAACATAGAGGTGCATAAATTCTTTAGAATTGGGGTTTCAGGATTCTTTGAGTATAATCCTAGCAGTGGAATCACTGGTTCAAAAGGCAGTTCCATTTTTAGTTTTTTGAGGAAATTCCATACTGTTTTCCACAGTGTCTGCACCAGTCTGCATTCCCACCAACAGTGCACTAGGGTTCCCGTTTCTTCACATTCTCACCAGCACTTGTTGTTTGTTGATTTGTTGATGATGGCCATTCCAACTGGTATAAAGTGGTTTTTATTTGCATCTCTCTGATGGTTAGTGATGTTGAGCATTCTTTCATATGCCTATGGACCTTCTGTATATCCTCCTTGGAGAAGTGTTAGTTCAGCTCCTTTGCCCATTTTTTAATTGGGCTGTCTGTCTTCTTGGTGTTGAGATGTGTAAGTTCTTTATGTATTTTGGAGATCAATCTCTTGTCTGAAGTATCATTGGCAAATATGTTTTCATATATGGTTGGTTCACTTTTCATCTTGCTGATGTTTTCTTTTACTGATCAGAAACTGTTTAGTTTGATGTAGTCCCATTTGTTTATTTTTTCCTTTACTTCCCTTGCCTTAAGAGATGTATCAGTGAAAATACTGCTACATGGGATATCTAAAATTTTCTTGCCAAGTTTTCCTCTAGGACTTTTATGGTGTCACATCTTACATTTAAGTCTTTTATCCATCTTGAGTTTATCCTGGTGTACGGTGTAAGTTGGTGGTCTAGTTTCATTTTTTTGCATGTCCCTTTCCAGTTTTCCCAGCACCATTTGGTGAAGAGGCTTTTCTCATGACATTGTATGTTTCTTCCCCTTTTGTCGAATATTAGTTGACCATATAGACCAGGGTTTATTTCTGGGCTGTCTATTCTGTTCCATTGATATATACATCTGTTCTTATGCCAGTACCAGGCTGTTTTGATTACAGTGGCTTTGTGGTATAGTTTGATGTTAAGTATTGTGATTCCTCCTACTGTGTTCTTCTGTCTTAAGACTGCTCTGGCTATTCAGGGTCTTTTTGGTTGCATATAAATTTTTGAAGTATTTGTTCTAGGTCAGTGAAATATGTCACTGATATTTTAATAGGGTTTGTGTTAATTCTATAAATTGCTTTGGGTAGTATGGATATATTAATGATGTTGATTCTTCCCATCCATGAACATGGTATTTGCTTCCATTTATTTGTATGTTCCTTAATTACTCTCTTCAGTGTTATGTAGTTTTCTAAGTACAGGTCTTTTAACTCTTTGGTTAAGTTTATTCCTAGGTGCTTTATTTTTTTTGTTGCTATAGTAAATGGAATTTTTCTAGTTTATATCTCTGATATTTTGTTGTTGGTGTACAGAAATGCCTTCTATTTCTGAATATTGACTTTGTACCATGCTATTTTGCCAAATTCACTTATTAGGTCAAATAGTTTTTTAATGGTGTCTATAGGGTTTTCTATGTACACTATCAGGTCATCTGTAAATAATGACAGTTTTACTTCCTCTTTTCCAACTTGGTTGCCTTTTATTTCTTTTTTTGTCTGATTGCTATGGCTAGAACTTCTAACACTATGTTGAATAGAAGTGGAGAGAGACCCCTTTGTCTTGCTCCTGATCTCAGGGGAAATGCTTTCAATATTTGTCCATTGAATATGATATTGGCTTCAGGTTTCTCATATACAGTCTTTATTATGTTGAGGTATGCTCCCTCTATTCCCATTTTGCTGAGTGTTTTCATCATCAATGGGTGTTGTACTTTATCAAGTGCTTTTTCAGCATCTATTGATACGATCATGTGATTTTTGCCTTTCATTTTGTTTATGTGGTGTATTACATTTATTGATTTGTGAATATTAAGCCATCCTTGCATCCCTGGGATGAACCCCACTTGATTGTGGTGTTGGATCTTTTTAATGTGTTGCTGGATCTGGTTTGCCAATATTTTGTTGAGGATTTTAACATCTATGTTCATCATTGATATTGACCTGTGGTTTTCTTTCTTTGTTGTGTCTTGACCTGATTTTGGAATTAGAGTGATACTTGTTTCATAGAAAGAGTTTGGGAGTCTTCCCCTTCTTGGATTTTTTTGGAATAGTTTGAGAAGGGTAGGCATTAGTTCTTTTTTAAATGTTTTGTAAAATTCGCCTTGAAGCCATCTGGTCCAGGGCTTTTGTGTGCCAGAAATTTTTTGATTATTGTTTCAATTTCATTCATTGTTATCAGTCTGTTCAGGCTTTCTGCTTCTTCTTGATTCAGTTTTGGAAGATTATATGTTTCTAGAAATTTGTCCATTTTATCTAGGTTGTCAAGTTTCTTACCATACAGTGTTTGTCATAATTTTTATGTTCCTTTGTATTTCTCTGATATCAATTGTGATGTCTCCTCTTAAGTTTCTGATTTTGTTTATTTGAGTCCTCTCTCTTTTTTTTCTTGATGAGGCTGGTTAAAGTATTGTCGATTTTGTTTATCTTTTCAAAGAACCAACTTACTTTTGTTGGTCTTTTGAATTGTTTGTTTAGTGTCTATGTCATTTAATTCTGCTGTGATCTTGATGATTTCCTTCCTTTTACTCACCCTGGTCTTTGTTTGTTGTTGTTGTTCTAGTTCTTGTAGCTCTAGGGTTAAATTTTTTATTAGAGATTCTTCTATCCTTTTCAGGTAGGCCTGTATTGCTATGACTTTCCTCCCAAGACTACTTCTGCTGTGTCCTATAGGTTGGGGTGTTGTGTGTTCATTATCATGTGTTTACAAAAACTTTTTGATTTCTTCCTTAATGTAATTGTTAACCCATTTATTATTTAATAGCATGTTATTCATTCTCCATGAGTTTGAATGTCTTTGAGTTTTTTTCCTTGAGGTTGATTTCCAGTTTCAAGCCTATATGATCTGAGAAGATGTTTGATATAATTTCAATTTTTTTGAATTCGATGAGGCTTGTTTTGTGTCCTACCATGTGGTCTATCTATGAAAATGTCTCAAGTGCATTTGAAAAGAATGTATGTTTTGCTACTTTGGGGTGAAAAGTTCTATATATATCAATTAAGTCCATTTGACCTAGAGTGTTGTTCAATGCCTCAATATCATTGGTGTTTCTTTGCTTTGAACAACTACCCATTGTTGACAATGGGGTTTTAAAGTCCCATACTATGAGAATGTCATTGTTGATATCATTCTTGTAGTCTTCTGATATTTTCCTTATATATTTGGGTGCTCCTATATTGGGTGCATATATGTTTACAAGGGTTATATCTTCTTGATGGATTTTTCCCTTAAGTATTATGAAATGTCCTTCTTTGTCTCTTTTTATAGTCTTTTCTGTGAAATATGTTTTGTCTGATATAACTATTGCTACCTCAGCTTTTTAAAAAATACCTATTTGCTTATAATACTTTTTTCCATACCTTCACTTTTAGTGTGTGTAAATCTTTTATTTTGAGGAGTGTCTCTTGTAGACAGCATATATGTGGGTCATGTTTTTGTACCCATTTTGCTACCCTACGTCTTTTGATTAGAGCAGTTAATACATTTACATTTAAGGTTATTATTGACAGGTATTTATTCAGTTACCTTTGTACCTGTGTTATTTCCCTCTCTCTTTTTCTTCTTTTTCTTAAAGCATTTTCTTTAGAATCTCTTGCAATGCTGGTTTGGTGCAGATGTATTGTTTTAGTCTTTCTTTGTGTGGGAAACTTCTTATTTTGCTTTTCATTTTGAAATAGAGCCTTGCTGGGTAGAATATTCTTGGTTGTAGGCTCTTGTTTTTCATCACTTGAAGTAGTTTTTGCCATCTCCTTCTGGCTTGTAGTGTTTCTGTTGAGAAATCATTTGATCGTTTTATCAGAGCTCCCTTGTATGTTATTTGCTATTTTTTTTCTTGCTGACTTTAGGATTCTCTTTTTGTCCTTGAATGTCGCCATTTTAATTTTGATGTGCTTCGGAGTGGGCCTTTTTGAATTCTTCTTCATTGGGACCCTCTGTGCTTCCTTGAATTGCATTACTTTTTCTCTCATCATGTTTGGAAAATTTTCTGTCATTAATTTTTCAATCACGTTTTCTATCCCATGCTCCTCTTTCTCTCCTTTTTGTATCTCTATGATATGGATATTGTTTCATTTTATGTTGTATTGCAGTTCCCTTAAACCCTCTTCATTCTTTTTAAATCTTTTTTTCAGTTTGTTGCATTGTCTTGGAATTTTTTTCTACGTTGTCCTCTGACTCACTGGTCTGATCCTCTGCTTAGTTTAGCCTTCTTTTGATTGCTTCTACTGTGTTCTTCAGTTCAGAAATTGTATTCTTCATTTATTCCTGGTTCTTATTGATAGATTCTATGTTCTTTTTTTATGTTGGTGTAGTTCTCAGTAAGTTTTTTATAGCTTCCCTGGAGTTCTTTGTAGTTTCCTTGGAGTTTTTTGTGGTTCCCCTGGAGTTCTTTGTCGTTTTCTTTGAGTTTGTCACATTAATTGAGCTTCTTTATGGTGGTTCTTTTAAATTCCATGTCTGATAGTTTGCTTACCTCTGTTTTATCTAGCATGCTTTCTGGGGATTCCTTTTTTCCTTTCATTGGGAGGTTGTTTCTGTGTCTCCCCATGTTGGATGCTTCTTCTTGTTTGTTTTTATTTTTATATTTGTCTGCTTTGGTTTCCCACCTGCGTGGTAAAACATTCTGTATAAGAGACCTGGGGGATTCAGTGATGCAGTCTCTTTGATCTCCTCGGCTTCATGCTCTTGGGATATCCTTTATGCCATTTGTTTAAGCTGTCTGGTTGTATTTCAGTTACTCTTTGGTGGAAACTTCCCTGTGGCTAGTTGACTGAGAGTCACTCTGCCAACCACATCTTGAGTTCTTTTGTGGAGATGGTGTGAAAACATAAATACACAACCCAGGCAAGAATCCCACACCCTCAAAATTATTCCTCAACCACAATCACACTATCATCAACAAATGAGCCAGTATTAATATAGATATAAAGAGGTTAACATGATTATAATATAGGAAAAACAGAAAAGAGTTGTTTTAACTGAAAGAAAGATAATTTTTGAGAGGGAAGATGGTAGAATAATAATAGTAGCAATAGTAACAAGGTTCAAGGCTATGCAAGACAGTAAGTAATATTTACATTGTATGTTAAAATGGGGGGAAGAATGCAGAATGAAGTTGGAAAGTGGAAGTGTTTAGTATTGGGTTTATATGGCAGTTATATGTTACATATTTAGTGTGAGAGGGAGAATAAACAAAACAGACAAACAAAAAAATTAAAGAAGAAGAATAAGAGGGATAGAAGGTAGGAAACAGGTTAAAAAAAGAGTTTTCCCAAGTACAACCTCTGGGCGCTGTCTTCTTTTTCTGGATCTTCCCCTTGTCAGAATTCCATGGGTTTCAAATCTTCTTTTCTGGATGTCTGTCTGTGAGGAGATCTAGTTGGATTCTGAGACTGCTATTCTCTCACTCGTGGGCCTGCTGCAGCTCTCTGCTGTGAGGTGCTCTGAGTTAAGTCCCCCGAACTGGTCCTGTGGCACCCTCCAGCACTCCTCAGGCTTGTCTAGCAACAGTACTCTGCTGGCGAGCCAGTGCATAAGCCCATAGTCCCTGTCCAGCCTCAGGACCTGTCTCTGCTCCTCCTCCAAAAATGTCTCTGTTGCCTCCAAGGTGCAGCATCAGCCTGCGTCCCTGCATAGCAGAGCCTTGTTGCGTGCCTGCATGTACAGAGTTGCCTTCCTGGGGTCCCTACTGAGTCTGGGTTCCCCCGCAGCTTTCCAGTATGGGTCCCTCTTTATGGCTCAGTTCTGTATTTTTGTTTGTGGAGCCTTGGTGAAATCACACATGTGTGCGGGCACAGTGTTGCCTGCCTGGTGTTCCCACCAAGTCTGGGGCTTTGTGGAAGATTTCCCACATGGGCCCCTCTCTGTGGTTCAGTTCTCTGTTTTTTGTTTGGTGGAGCCTTGATGCAAGTGCCCCCGGGCACAGGGTTGCCAGCCCAGGGGGTCCCTACCAAGACTCAGTTTACATAGTACCTCACAGTCCGGGCTGTTCTCTGTCTTCCCATGCCTCCAGCTGTTTCAACCAAACCTTCTTACTGACTCCCTTTGGGACTCTGATGGTCAGACTGCCTATTCTCTTTAAATTTTTTGAATATACTTTTGCCTTTGTATTACAGAATTAATTTGATTAACATCTTGTCAAAATTATCTCTCTAAAACGTGTACTTTGTACATGATTAAGAAGATTCAATACTGTATAATATTCCCCAAATTGATTTATAGATCCAATGCAATTCTAAACATAACAGAGCAATACTATTTTGTGTGGTGGTAATTGTGGCATAGTCATTAAATCTATAGATTAATATGGGTAAGCATGTACAAGGTGTATTTCTCCACTCCTTTATTTAATAATTCTCAATGTTTTGTAATATTTTATGTAAAGAGATAAAAAGAAAGAATAGCAGATTTAATGAAAATTTTCAGATCCTGGTCTTGAATGATAATAGATTTGTGTATGTGTGTATATGTGTGTTTGTATGTGTAGCAGCAGGAATAAGAGAAAGCATTATGTTATATTCATATGCCCTTGGGGTATAAAATTCAAAAAATCTAGGAAGAGGTTGAAGATATCTATAAAGTCTATAAGTAAGAGAAAGATGTATTAATTTATCCATTCATTAAAAATTTAGTGATTTGAGGCAGTCAAGGCATTGTAAGAATCGGGTTGAGGGTAAATCACATAAACATTGAATTTTCTCAAAATAATGGCAGGGGTTAAGGTAAAAATAAAACTGTTAATAGGTTTCTAAAGTTCCCAGTAAATGTTGAAAAAAATAATGGAACTTTAAAAAATGAAAAAAACTCAATGGAACTATATTCAAAATGAAGAGTGATGTAGACATGAGTCAGCTATTAGCTTCATTGAGTTTTGACTTTTCCTTCTGTAAAAAAGTAATCCTATTTTTTTCTAAAAGTCATTGATACTAATGTATTAACATAGATATATTGCTTATGTACTATACCCAATGTATAGTATATGCTCAAGAAAAATAGTTTTAGTTTTTTCAATTATTTGTTGAGAAATACCAAGTTGCTGATAGTAAGAACATATCGAATTTAATCAACATAAAAATCCTGAGGCTAACATATGGCTGTAGCTGATGAAAGAAACTTGCAATGATCCTGTGTGGCTTTGTGAAAACCAGAGGCCCATTCTGGGACACAGACTGTTATCTTATAGAAGAGGGATCTTTGATGAGTGACATCATAGCATATGGATAGGTATAAGTACATTTATTTACTCTGGCAGATAAATGCTTGAGCATTTGTACACTGCCATGATGTGAAGAAAACTAGTGATATATTGCAACAGAAACTCCAATTGCCTGGCTAAGTCACAAAAGTTCATGCCTCACAGTGATCCAGAAAGAGAAAGCATGTGTCTCAGCATCTGGGAAGACACGTTTCTAATGTGAGATTAGGTCTCAAGGAAATTGATTAAGTCCAAAATTATGCAGACAGCATTTTATAAAGCCAATTGAATTTAGTTGGGAGAGACAAATTAGCAGGGAGACAGCCTTGAAAACTGTGTCTGGCTCAGGCCAGCTCTTGGATGTAGTGGAGGGTTTACTAATTTAAAGAATGAATAAAGGGTGTGCATAGGAAGACAATAAATTTGAGAATCAGCAATTTTACTGCAAGTCAGAAATATGGCTGCATAGATTTTGTTGCATCATAAGCAAGGTTTGTTTGCATTTTTTTTAATGCAGTAGGCAGTATCATAAAGAACCCCCATACGGATTCACATTTCTGAAAGCCATATCTTCTATCTTTGTAAATCATCCCTATTGTATAAACTTATTTAATTGTCCTAAGGACAACTTATGACAAGTAGGTTAATTATGAATTTGTCAGCTCTATGACAAAGTCATTACTTTAAATCATGAGATTGGATTGGAGTCTATTCTCCCAAATTAGGAAGATTACTGCCATGGATTCTAAATAAACACTTAGCCTCCAATTTTATGTCTCATAAAACTAATTCCATAAACACTTTTTAAAAATTTACTGCAGTATTAGTATCTGTAGTTTTAAGAACTATTTAGCCTAATAAATTTCAGAGTTCAGAGGAAAGGAATAAGGAAAAGTAGAAAAATAAAACTTTTTATACTAAACTTTTTTGTCTCAATTTTTGTAGGCATATTTTTGATACTTGGCAGTATGGAGGCAGGAAAATAAGAATATAAAACAATCACCCAGTGTCCTAAGAAAATCTAGCATATTGGCTTCTTGTTTCAGAAATTTTTGGAAAAGATTACTTCATGTGATAGTATAGCCATACAAATAAAAACACCAGCAAGCCTAATAGAAAACCAAAATTTATGGGGAGATAAAGAAAAAGGAAAGAAATATTTAGTTGGAAAGTATTTATGGCATAGATAATAGATATGGAGGAGGTATGAGTTGAAATGGAAAAAAGGGGAAGCCCTGATAGAAAAGTAAGATCAGAAAACAAAGAATCTGCTGATTCACTTGGTTAGTTAAGGTTTCATCCTTCTTTACATGTTATACAAATATTTCCTAATCTAAACTAAAAACAAGCTTTCCTTTTGGCTTGTGAGACAGGAAATAAATGGAGAAATGAAAAAGAGGCAAGAACATGACACAGTGACTGTCAGAGGGAAAAGAATGGAAAATCAGTTGAGCTGAGGGGATAAATATGTAGATTGATTTACTCCCTTATCCACATTTTGCTTTCTCAGGTTTCATTTACCTGCTGTCAGCTAAGGTCCAAAAATATTAAATGGTAAATTCCAGAGATAAGCTATTCAAACATTTTAAATTGCATGTGGTTCTGAGGAGCGAGATGAAATCTTGGGACATCCCACTCAGAACGTGAATCATTCATTTGTTCAGTGTCTCTATGCCATATACTCTACTTGCCCATTAGCCACTTTAGCAATCATTTTGGCTATCAAGTCATTTGTCTTGGACCTCCAGTGCTTGTGTTTAAGTAACCATTATTTTACTTAATAATGGCCCCAAAGCATAAGAGTAGTGATGTTGGTAATTTAAATTCACCACAGAGAAGCCCTAAAGTGCTTTATTTAAGTGAAAAGGCAAAAGTTCTTGCCTTAATAAGGCATTTTTATCATCTTACATCATCATCAGATGAAAAAGGGTGAGTACAGTAATACAATATTTTAAGAGAGACCACATTCATATAACTTATTACAGTATATTGTTATAATTTTTCTATTTTACTATTAGTTATTTTTGTTGATCTCTTTTTTAAAAAATATGCTTTATTGATTATGATGTTATAGTTGTCCCAATTTCTTTTCCCTTTGTTACCCTCCACCCAGTGACCCACCTCACTCCAATGTCCCCCACTTAGTTCATACCCATTGGTTGTGCATATATTTCTTCTCAATGTCTTCCTGTCTACTCCTGTGGGGTAGGAGGGATGGTTTTGGGATGATTCAAGTGCATTGCATTCAAACTCACCTCCTGCTGTACAGCCCAGCTCCTAACAGGCCAGTACTCCTCTATAGCCCAAGGTTGGGGACATCTTCCTTAAACAGTATGGGTATTAGGGTTCCAAAATTCTCTTACTCAACCACTGCCCAAAATCCACATATAACTTTTGACTCTACAAGTGTCCCTTTGCATCTGCAGATTCAACCATTGGGATCAAAAGGAGTATTTTGCATCGGTACTTGGAAATCTACAGTTAAGAATGTGAAAGCACTGTCTTCAATCCTTGGTTGAAATGGCAGATGTGAATCCTGTGAATGGAAAGCCTGAGGATAGGAAAGATCAACTATTTGTTGAAAAACTTCCACTTATAAGTGGACTGACACAGTTCAAACCAGTGTGAACTGTGGTTCAAGGATCAACTCCACCTTTACCACATTAAATATTTGGTGACATTTTGTGCTGCCTGGTATGGCTCAGAGGGTTGGGCATTGCCCTGCAAACTGAAAGGTTGCAGATTGGGTTTCTTGCATGCAGGGCACATGCCTGCATTGCGGGCCAGGTCCCTTGCTGGGGTGCATGCAAGAGGCAACTCATGGATGTTTCTCTCACACATTGATGTTTCTCTTCCCCTCTACCTCCCTTCCCATAGCTCTAAAAATAAATAAATAAATTAATTAATTAAAAAAATATTTGGTGAGATCTCAACTTCTTTTTGTTCAAGATACACCAGATTCTACTAAAGGTATTTTGTTGAAGAACAAAATTAATTTAAGAGATTGTAAAAAGCTATAAAATGTTGTTAGAATTCCTATGGCATACATAGCATTGATAATTAGGTAGTGATGAGAGTTTCATCAGTGACTAAGGAACCAGTGTTTTGGACCTTTATACTACAATTTTTTGCAAAATCATATTTTGAGGAAGGCTCAATTGTATACTGGAGGTTGTAATTTTCCCAGGAATATTTCCAAGTGTTAATATTTCATAGGTCTGATTTATCATTGCTTGCATCAGTCGGCAGCCGTCCATCTCGAGAGACGATGGTGTAGCTTCTTAAGAGTCTATCTGCACCGCCAAGAATGGCTGTGCAGTCCAACTCGGGAGTGACACGGTATCTGTCTCCTCCCGTGTTGTATCGACATCTTGTGATGACGCTAGAGTGTCCTCTCCAGTGAAGCTGAAGCTACAGAGCCTGGGCAGGGTGATATGGAGGGTCTGCTCTTGCCCATGCAGCAGACCCCCCCTCTCTTCGCAGCTGAAGGATCCAAGGGAAAGACGGAGTCAATACAGCTTGGCTTCAGGTGCGCCGCAGGAGTTGCCGGTGTTGACTACAACGTCAAACCGCCTTAGGGACTCCGGCTCCGGATTTTCTGTCGGGGTTTACTCCCTTAGCCTTTCCCCTGAAGAGGTATG
This sequence comes from Furipterus horrens, assembly GCF_987537825.1. Classification (NCBI taxonomy): domain Eukaryota; kingdom Metazoa; phylum Chordata; class Mammalia; order Chiroptera; family Furipteridae; genus Furipterus; species Furipterus horrens. The sequence continues at coordinate 172,494,205 of NW_028327175.1, read as the reverse complement.
CCGCAAGGCAGCGGAGGTTTTTTGGGGTCAGAGTTTTCCTTCTCTGATGTGCCCTGACTGGAAGATCGAACCAGCGACACCTAGCTCGCAGGCCGACGCTCAATCCACTGAGCCAAACCAGCCAGTACTCTGATTACATCATAACTCAGTTCTGTCATTGGCCTCTGGAAAGCATGGCTGGAATGACCCTAGGAGCATCTGTGCTCACTGTTTACTTAGATGTTGTCATCTTTTCCCACACAAATCTGTACCTGAAGGTTATATGGCAAGTATTTCAGTCCATTCTGGTTTGCCATGTCAATAGGTGTTTTGTTTTGTTTTTGTATGTGAATGTGTTGGAATTAATTTCAATTGAACCTAATTTACTTTGATAGTTTAATCCTAGAAAAAAGCCAAGCAAGTAAATGTTATTTATAATTTTTTTTTGTATCATGTAGAATGTGAAAGTCTAAATAACCCAGAATAAATTGCTCTTAAATTCAAAGTCAGCTTCTTTAGGTATCTATATTTATCATGTTGCTGCGCATTACCTTATACTCCTCCCTTGTACCTGTAATGTAAAATACTGTGAGTTGTGGAGCCAGATATATGTAAGAAGACTTGTGAAAAGGGAGATTGTTCTTGTTCTGACTGGCCGAACTGACACCACTTATGCAGGCTTCCCTCTGGTCGGTTTAACCCCTGTGTCAATGAATCTACATTGAGATTGTGACTTGTGTGTACTTGCTTTCTTTGGAAGCTGTCCACGGTGTTGTCTTTCAGAGGAAAAGGAAGATGGTATGTGGTTCAAAATGTCACTTTTAATCAATTACTAATAACTATCCAGTTAACAATGATGAAAACAAATGTTTATTGAGCACCTAATGAGTGTCAAGGGTTCCCCTAGATTCTGAGCATACACTAGTGAAATAAAATAGAGATGATACCTACCTTCATAGCATATAAAATCAAGTTAGCATGAATGAACTCCAGATTCTAGTATATTGCCCTGCATTATTTTTGGTTTACAGTGTGTTGTTTTTCTTTGTGTTATATTTTAGCATGTCTTCATGGAAATAAAAATCAGAAATTTAGAAGATGCATATTGGTATGATTCATCTGTTACCATTTTTATACAGAATTTTATTTTTCTTTTCAAATCCTGTCACTTTTATTTCATGCAATTTTCTTCCATATTGCAAATGACCAAAAAAAGTAGTGTTTTTGGTTCTTCTCCATTTTTGAGCTAAATACAATATTATAATGCTTTAGCATTTGAGAATTTTTATTGCCACTTAGGCTAAGAAAATAGCAACAATAGGAAACATGTAGCAGTAATAAAAATTTTAAAATTTTATAGTCCCAAGCACTGCTTTATAGTTTTGTATTTCTTTTTTGAGATATACTTGAAACCACTTTGAACTCTTGCTCTTAGATTTTATTTTTGAGCATGGAAGTTACCTCTCCTTTGTCAACATTTGACCTCCAACAACTCTCATTTAAGTTAGCAATATTGGTCATCTTAGGCTGCCATAATAAAATAGATTAGGTAACTTAAACAACAGGACTTTTTTTTTTCTGACAGTTCTGGAGGCTGGACAGGCCAAGATTAAGGTGATAGATGATTTGGTTAGCTAGCGAGGGCACTCTTTCTGACTTACAGACAGCTGATTTCATGGTGTGTTCTCACATGGTGGAGAGATAGAGAGAAGAGACAAGAGAAAAGAGAGAAGAGAGGCGAGAGAAGAAAAAGAGGAGAGAGAGAGAGAGAACTAGAAAGAATTAGATAGAAATCCCATCATGGGGGTTTCTCCCTCATGAATTAATCTAAACCTAATTATCTCCCAATGGCTCATCTTTTCTTTACAATGCCATTGCTATCACATTGGTCACACTGGGGGTTAAGGCTTTGACATACGGTTTTGGAAGAGGCACAATTCAGTCCATAGCACAAGCTATAATATAATTATCTTTGAGACCAATTGTGCAGATGAAACATTTGATTGTTCAAGCTTTGATTTTACCTGAACATGTATACAAGTTTATAAAATATTAAAATTGTTACATATATCATGAAATGTTTTAACTTATTGTTGAGGGTCTAAAGTGTCATTGGGTTTTAAAAAATTCTTTCTTTGTATATTATATGTCAACATATTTTGGGATAAGATTTGTTCAAGAAACCCTTTGTCTTTTGTGGCTCCTGTTTCTATGTCACCAAATAATTTTTTAAAAATATTTTTGCTGATTAGAAAATGTTTGGAAATGAGCAAGATGAAACTTGATAAAGCATCTAAATAGAAAATTATCACAATAGAACCTGCTAACTTGATTACTTCATCACCATGGCAAGCAACATTCATCCATTAATATATCCAGGTAATGAGATGGTTTAGTTCAATTAGAATTTAGACTATTTTTCAACCAATGCATGTGAAATTTAAAAAGTATTTGCCTGGAAATAGGTCATGTTCTTCTATGACTCATAAGTCATTCTGCATTAACTAGAGTGCACACACAAAGGTAAGTAAGCAAATTCATTGATTTTTGTCTTTGAACAATGCAGTATGTTTAATATGTCTGAAAAATAACATTTATAGATATTTCATGTTTCTCTTTAACCCCCTTTCATCTCCACCTCTTTATTAATCACAGCAACACTAATCTCTTCTCTATGTCTATAATATTGTCATTTCAAGAACCTTATATAAATAGAATTTATTTTATATAACTTGGGGGGGGTTATTTTCTGTTAAAGATACTTTCCTGAAAAGTTATCTAGTTTGTTGTGATCATCTATATCTATATCTATATCTATCTATCTATCTATCTATCTATCTATCTATCTATCTATCTATCTACCTATCTATCTATTTATTTTCCTTGGACAGTATTTATGTATGAACACCACATCTGAGTTGTTTCTATTTTGGGTTATTATGAATAAAGCTGCTCTAAATATTAATATAGAGGTTACTTTATAAATATAAGTTATCATCTATCTGGTATAAATGTTCAAGAGTTCAATTGCTGGGTTATATGGTACTTGTATGTTCAGATTTTAAACAAACTGCCAAACCAAATAAAGACCTTTTTTTACAGTGGCTTTACTATTTTACACTCTCACTATCAATGTACGAATAATCTACTTTCTCCATATCTTCAGCAGCACTTGGTGGTACCATTATTTTTTATTCTACCCATTTTTATAGGTATGTGGTGGTAATTCCTTGTGGTTTAATTTGAATTTTCTGAATAGTTAAAGGTGATGAGTATCTTTTCATGTGCTTATTTACCATCTTCTTTGCTGAAATTTATGTTTATGTGTTTTGCTCATTCTCTCTTGTTTACAAAAAGTTATTTATTGATTTGAGAGAGAGAGGAAGAGTGTGAGAGAGAGGAAGATTAGGACAGAGGGAGAGGAGAACAGAGAGAGAGAGAGAGAGAGAGAGAGAGAGAGAGAGAGAGAGAGAGAGAGAGAGAGAGAGAGAAATTTATTGTTCCACTTGTTTATGGATTTATTGGTTGCTTCTTGTATGTGCCCTGACAGGAGATCAAACCTGCAACCTTGGCATATGGGAATGATCTTGTAACAAACTGAGCTACCTGGCCAAGGCCCATTTATTTTCTAATTGTATATTTTCTACTATTTTGAGAGCTCTTTATATATTCTAGATATTAGGCTTTCTTGAATATTTTGTTTATAAATATTTTCTTCCAATTTGTAGTACTTCTTCAAAAAGTCCAATTTATCATTATTAGTTTTTGCTTTTTTATGGATTATGCTTTTGGTATCAAGACTATAAATAGATTTTCTGCTATTTTTTCTAAAGTTAAATAGTTTGCATTTTTTATTTAAATTCATGATATATTTTGAGTTATATTTTATGTAAATATAAGACTTACATCAAGATTGTTTGTTTGGCTTATAGATACAAAATTGGTATTTGTTGAAAAGATATCTCACTTGCATTGAATTCCTTTTATGCCTTTGTCAAAAAGAAGTTGGGAGTATTTGTATGGGTCTATTTTGGGGTTCTCTATTTAATTGCATTTATCTATGTTTTCATCATTTTGCTAGTATCACAATATCTTGACTACTGTTGCTATATAATAAATGTGAGAATCAGGTACACTGGCTCCTCCCACATTAATTCTTTTTTTTAAGTTTTATTTTTAATTTTTTTATTGAGATATAATTCACATATGACATTGTATAAGGTGAACAACATACTGATTTGATAGATTTATATATTTCAATATCAGAGAAGGAAAACTCTGACTCCAAAAAACCTCCGCTGCCTTGCGGCATACCTCTTCAGGGGAAAGGCTAGGGGAGTAAACCCCGACAGAAAATCCGGAGCCGGAGTCCCTAAGGCGGTTTGACGTTGTAGTCAACACCGGCAACTCCTGCGGCGCACCTGAAGCCAAGCTGTATTGACTCCGTCTTTCCCTTGGACCCTTCAGCTGCGAAGAGAGGGGGGATCTGCTGCATGGGCAAGAGCAGACCCTCCATATCACCCTGCCCAGGCTCTGTAGCTTCAGCTTCACTGGAGAGGACACTCCAGCGTCATCGCAAGATGTCGATTCAACACGGGAGGAGACAGATACCGTGTCACTCCCGAGTCGGACTGCACAGCCATCCTCGGCGGTGCAGATAGACTCTTGAGAAGCTACACCATCGTCTCTCGAGACGGACGGCTGACGACGACGACGACGATATATTTCAATATGATTACCATGTTATCACTTCATAAATTATCACAAATACAATTATCATAAATGTCTTTTTTTTGTGGTGAGAACATTTAAGATCTTGTCTCTTAGAAACATTGAAGGATATATTATTTTGACTAAAATCACTAGGTCATGCATTAGACCTCCAGAACTTATTCATATTCTAGTTGCAAGTTTGTACCTTTTGACATCTTCCCAGTTCCACTAGCCCTTTGCCCCTGGTAACCATCATTCTACTTTCTGATTCTATGAGTTCAGCTTTTTTAGATCCACATATTAGTGATATCACACAGTGTTTATATTTCTCTAATTATGTCTTTTATCATAATACCCTCAGGGTCTATCCATGTTATCACAAATGGCAGAATTTCCTCTTTTTATGTCTGAATAATATTCTGATGTATATATGGTAAAAGGAAAACCCAAAAAACTCACCATCATATTTTTTGTTAGGTTCCAAGTCTTCTAGCCAGTCTTCCTTTTCTTTCCATATTTCAGTCTTCTTTATACGTGTTTTAATTGTATTTAGTAGAGGGAATAGGGAAAATATGTCTACTCTATCTTTCTAGAAGTGTTATCTCCTAGTTTATTTTTCTTTAAGAACTTAATGCAAAGAAATATTATTTAATATTTTACCCTTCTCATTATTATTATTGATGCCCATTACCCCAGAGGTCACAGGGATTGTCAATAAATATAGTTAAACTGGATTTGGTAACACACATTGGCCCTTAGTAGGTACTCAGAAAGCCAGGTAATTTCAAGCAAGCACAGGTGATTTTGAAAATCTTTCTATAATATGTGAGTTCAGAAAAGTAAACACAGATCAGAATGGTGTGCTTCTGAGCTAAATTGGGCTAAGCTGGATTTCATTTTGAGGAAGTGGCATGGACTACTTGATCTTACATTTGGTATTTTCAATGGGAACCCATCACAGACCACAAAGAATGCATGTGCAAAAATGTGCTCTAAGGCAAGGGTGCATTTCTCTACCCTCTCTAAATAGCTACATGCTGTGTACAGCTCCTGTCACAACTACTGCTATAGCTTTAAAACTTAGTATTCATTATAGTACATGAAATTTTCCTGTTAGACATGTTGTTAAGTATTATAACTAAACTCACATTTTATAAAAAAATATTCTAATTTGATTAAATGAGCTTCTTATATTTTCACCATAGCTCTTTTGTTTTTGTTTTTAGCTGATTTTTTTTGGCTTGAAATACTTAATGAATATTTTAATGAAAATTTGGTTAGATTGTATTCATCTATGAATTTTATGAATTGACACTTTAATAAAAAAGAATGTGAGAAAAATATTAAAAAGCAATGACAACATACCAATCAAAAATAACTAGCTGTTAATTTAAAGCCATCTGTATGAAGCATTAAAAATAGTTTAATGTAACACACACAGTACCACCAGTGAACACTGAATTAATCAACTGTTAGCAACATGCAAATTTGCTGATGAGTTTCTTGTTTGTCTAGATCCAAAAGAAAGCTCTTTATTTTGGAGCTCTGAAATGACCCACCTTAAAATGCACAAGGTGGTTTACTTAAAGATGGGTCACTACCCGGAATAGATTTGAAATATTATAATTATGATGACCATTAGATTATATTTTCTAAATATGTCAAATGGAGCATATAATAGTTATATCAACTGTAGTAAAAAATAGGTAACAGAACTTTTAGAAGAAAAAATACCCATGCAGTATTAATTTGAATTTTTTAAAAGATGTCTATTTTAATAATAATGAAACATTGCCATGAGGATTTAAAATTACTTTTCAAATTAACAAGAAATATAAAAGAAATGACAATAACATACTGTTACTGAATAGCAAGTAGGGATCCCGCTGCCTGCCACCACCCTCTAGGTAAAATTCCAGAGGCAAAGATCTGGTAATAAAGGAAATCTTTATTCAAAAGCAGTCACTTAAGCCTATCATGTCACAGCTTTAACTACTTAAGCCTATCAATTAAGGCTAAACTCTAACATATGAGTTCTCCTAGCATTCCCTTTAGTTTTTGTAGGATTAGTTTACAATCTGAAGCAATATAATGCACAATTCTGGAAGAATGGCAGGCTTTTGTCACAGAGCCTGTTCCCTCTAGGACACCCAAAGGATAAATCTGCCACCCTCTGCTAGGCCAGCCTGATCCTAGGCTGTGCTCAGAGTTCCTTCCCATACAAAATACTGTCTGTTGGGAAATTCAGGCAGCTGCAGCATTACCATCCAAGCATCCTTGAGGAGGAAGAGCCTGAGGGTCAGAGTCAGCCAGTCCAGGAGCCAGAGAGCCTGAGACAGAGTGAGAATCTGAGATAGATCCACCTCAGGAGCCAGAAAAGCTCACAATATCTCAGATAAGCTCCAAAAAGCACATGAGCCAAAGAGCCAGCCCTCTTCCCCCTCACCCCATTGGGTCTGGAGGCGTTCAACTTCTTAGCCAATCCTGTCCTAGACTGCTTTCCACTGCCTCACCAAACTCCTTCTATGACCCCTCCTACTTCTCCCCAGTGATCTTAATCAGATCTCTCTGTATCAATTCTATATTTCTTAAAATTTCCTAGAACAAAACACGTAATTATATTTAAAATATAAATACACTAACAAAAATAATGGTGTACAAATTGAAAGTCTGTGTACTTATTCTCAAAACAACCAATAAAATTTCAATTATTAAGGAAAAAAGTAACACTGAATTTGTAAATTTATATTAGTCAAAGTGTACATTTTTTAAAAGCATAACCAGAAAATAAGACTTCTATAATAAAAAATCTTTTTTTTTATTATAGAAGAAAAGATCAACCAAATTTTGGATGGAAAAGGAAGCATTTTAAATCTTCTTAATGCATTAGGAAATAGAACTTATAAAAATACGGAGATCACACCCCTAAGTATAAGGACAAGACTGCCACTCAACAATTGCTTTTATTTTTTTTTTAAATTGAGGGTTAAAAACCAAAACAAACAGAATCAAAAGAAGAATTAAACAAAAATGAGAAATATAATTTATGTATAGAGATCATTTCACTAGTAAGGAAAGTCAAAATCTGCACAGTTCAACTTTTATGTTACATACAACTCATCATTTATCTGCCAATATCCAAGAACTCAGAGGTCACACAATTAAATTTACCAAAGAGTCCCAACAGAATTTCAAAAATCACATATTTATTTATCTTTGCATGTGTGTAGTTAATAGTTTTTATTTATTTTTTATTGTTTATGCTATTGCAGTTGTCCCTGCCTTCTTTCTCCCTTTGCCCACCTCCATTCTGCCTCACTCCCTCCCCTTTCTCAGTAAATCCCGGTATCATTGTCTGTATCCATGGGTTATGCATAAACATCCTTTGGTTAATCCCTTCACCATCTTTCATCCAGCCTCCCCCCTTACCTTCACTCTAACAGCTGTCAGTCTGTTCCATGTATCTAGGCTTCTGTTTCTATTTTGTTTGTTAGATTACTGTGTTCATTAGATTCCACATATAAGTGATATCATGGGGTATTTGCCTTTCACTGACTGGCTTATTTCACTTAGCATATCTTCTCCAGGTCCATCCATGCTGTCCCAAAAGGTATCATTGTCTTCTTTTTTTTAATACTGCATAATATTTCATTGTGTAAATGTACCACAATTTTTTTTATCTGCACTTATGCTGATTCTAAATTTTGAGCATTGTAAATAGCATTTCAATGAACATAGGGGTGCATATTTTTTGTATTGGTGTTTCAAGATTCTTAGATATATATATTCCTAGAAGTGGATTCTCAGTGTCAAAGGGAGTTCCATTTTTAATTTTTTTGAGGATAATTTACATAGTTTTCCTCAGTGGCTGCACCAGACTGCATTCCCTTCAACAGTGCATGAGGTTTCCCTTTTCTCCACATCCTCACCAACACTTGTTTGTTGACTAATTGATGATAGCCATTCTGACATGTATGAGGTAATAATTTATTGCATTTTTAATATGTATCTCTCTGATGATTAGTGAGGTTCAGCATTTTTTTCATATGTCTATGGGCAATCTGTACCCCTTGGAGAAGTGTCTATTCAGGTCCTTTTTCCATTTTTTAATTGGATTGCCTTCCTGGTGTTGAGTTGTATTAGTTCTCTGTATATTTTAGAGATTAAATACTTATCAGACATATCATTGATGAAAATGTTCCCCCATAAGTGAGTACCCTTTTCATCTTGCTGATAGTTTCCTTAGCTGTGCAGTGTTAATTTGATGTAAACCCTTTTGTTTATTTTCTCCTTTGTTTCCCTTGCCCAAGGTATAATTCAGCAAAAATATTGCTATGTGAGATATCTGAGATTTTACTGCCTATGTTTTCTTCTAGGTTTTTCATGGTTTCACAACTTACATTTAGGTCTGTTATCTAACTACATATTTCTAAAAATGTTTTGCACACAAAGTAATATCCATGCATATATATGCATATTTTTTCTAAAAGCATGGGTAATATTCATAATTTTTTTCTCTGTAATATAATGTCAATTTTATATAAAATTTATATATTTTTAAGTATATTTTATTGATTATATTGTTACAATAGTTCCAATTTTTTCCCCGTTTGCTCCCCTCCGCCGAGCACCCCCCTTCCCCGACAATCCCCTCCCCAAGTCCATGCCTTGGCTCACCCTTTCATATATACTTCTTCTCTTTTTTTTTAAATAATTAATTAATTAGTTAAATATTTTAACAATAAAAAATAACAGTCCCTCCCTCTCAGACTTAAGACCCTTTATAATCTTATAAAGGACAATGGACGAAGGTCTTGAGCTCCTCTAGTTGCTTCAAGCTGGACATGGTCATTGTCCTACCTACGCTTGGGTCAAGAAATCCCTAATAAGAGTGGGGGTGTGGAGGGGAGGGTGGCCTTCCCACAAGGGGAAGGATCGTGCAGACTTCAGGTTGGTTAGCTGTCTCTGGACAACGGCATGCTTGGTTAACAGGATGGCATCCTTGTTGTATTCTGGGGGCAACAGGGTTAAAGGACATCATTCAATCCATAACCACTAGATGACAAAAGACAGGTATTAATTTTTCAATGTCCCACATTAGGGAAAAGAAGGGCTTCTTTAAAGGAAGGTATGCCAGGTACATCTCACCTGTCCAAAACCCTTCTGCCCATTATACTTAGTTTGGACTGAGGGAAATATTTTAGGTTTCCCCCCTCTCAGGCCTCTGGGCTTTTTCTGTCCAAGCCATTAGGATAGAAAAGAGAAACCAGTTTTAAAGTGAAGCCCACAGACCACCCCGTTCTTCACCAACCCAGCCACTTAGTTCAGCCAAACCATTGAGTCTCAGGAGGCAGCAATGCAGACAGGATTAAGTGAGGCCTATACGTACAGACAATCACTCAGGTAATGAGATCGTAGGCTTATGCCCTTTGAAAACAGAAAACACATGTTAATTTATGTAACATAACCCACACACAAGTTTATAGATCTGTAGGACTGTCTTATCGGAAAGACATCCAGTTGCAAGGCATTTGACATTCTTCTTGCCTGTAAATTAAACATCTTTGATAATGCCACAGACATAGTTTAACTTTCAAATGAAAACAAATTTTAAATGAAAAGAAACTTTAAAGACGGTTAGCTGCACTACTTTATAGTCTACCACTGGGCACTGTGATCTTCCTTGAATCTTGATTTTTCTCCCTAAGATTACCCTCCTTGTCATTAAAAGGACTGCATTAAGTTCATTTTTAATTTATCCTGTTCATTTGCATAAACACAACAAGAGCAGAAAATGATCACTTATGATCTTTAGTTCTGCTTTGCTGGAACTTACGCAAGGAACATTTAGGGTGACCTTCAGTCTGCCCTTCAGGGCACAGAAGCTGAGCCACATACCTGGCATTCAGCCTTGCCTGTAAACACCTGTCTTTTCCAGGTCCTCCTCGTTTTCCATTGTGCCTTAAGGTCCCTTCTAGCCATCTTTCAGGAAAACAACCTTCGTTCTTTTCCTGGAAAGATTGCTATGGACCGCTCATCCATCCAAGGTACCAGGCCTTTTATCTCGTGGACTTTTATTACCTTTGAAAGTCAGTCCTAGTTGCTTAGGGCTTTTTGGTAACAACCAAAGCCCAAGCATGTCTCCTTTAGGCATGACATTCCAGTCAAAGTCTTAGTCAAAAAATCGATATTAACAACTGGTCTTATTAGTTTTATGCAAAGAAACTTAGGTCATTACTTACTTCTTTAGAATGCCAAATTCTGGAGGGATCAGATAGGGAGAAAATATATACAGTGTGAAGGAAAATCCTTGTCCTTCTAATATTCACTGAACTTGCATTTCTATTCTTTATATTTTTATTTTTTCCCCCCACTAAAAATTTTTGTTTGTTTGTTTTTCCATTACAGTTGTCTCACTTTTTTCCCCCTCTTGCTTCTCTGCACCCTGTCCCTCCCTTCTCCCCCATTCAGTCCCCACCCAGCTGTCCATGTCCATGGATCATTTATACATGTTCTTTGACTAGACCCTTCCCCTTCTTACCACTTCTATCTCTCCCATCTCCCCCTTTGTTACTGTTAATTCCTTGTTTACATACCTCTGGTTCAATTTTGCTCATTTGTTTGTGTTGTTCATTAGTTTCCTGTAACAGGTGATAGCATAAGGTAACTTTCTTTTGTTGCCTGGCTTATTTTGCTAAGCATAGTTCTCTCTAGTTCCAATCATGTTGTTGCAAATGGTAGAAGTTCCTTCTTTCTTTCAGTACTTATTCATTGTCATTTTCCCCCTTTCTACTCGTGTTCCTCTCTCTCTCTCTCTGTTTCTTCATCTTCCTAAAGCAGACTCTTTAGCATCTCTTGCAATACTGGTTTGGTGGAGATGTATTCTTTTAACCTTCTTTTGTCCTCGAAACTCCTTATTTCACCTTCCATTTTGAATGAGAGCCTTGCTGGGTAGAGTATTCTTGGTTGTAGGCCTTTGTTTTTCATTGCTTGAAATATATTTTGCCATTCCCTTCTGGCTTGTAGTGTTTCTGCTGAGAAATCTGGGGATAGCCTTATTGGAGCTCCCTTGTATGTTATTAGTTGTTTCCCTCTTGTTGCTTTTAGGATTCTCTCTTTGTCTTTGAATATTGGCATTTTTATTATGATGTGTCTTGAAGTGGGCCTGTTGGGGTTCATCTTCATTGGGACCCTCTGTGCTTCCTGGACTTGCATGATTCTTTCTCTCTTCATGTTAGGGAAGTTTTCTGTCATTAGTTTTTCAAAGAGGTTTTCTATCCCTTGCTCTTCTTCTTCTCCTTCTGGAATTCCTATGATACGGATATTATTATGTTTCATGTTGTCCTGCAGCTGTCTTAGAGCCTCTTCAGTCTTGTTCAGCCTTTTTTCATTTTGTTGCACTGTCTGTGAGTTTTTGTCTACATTGTCCTCCAGCTCGCTGATCCGATTTTCTGCTTCCTCTAGCCTGTTTTTAATTCCTTCTACTGTGTTCTCTGTACGTCACGCGCAGAGGCTGCGCACAACGAGGAGGCGGTCCAGAAAAGATCGAGGCGGAAGCAGCGTCAACAGCAGCAACAACAGCCATCTGCCTTCACCTGTAACAAGTGCGGCAGGGATTGTCACTCCTGAGTCGGACTGCACAGCCATTCTCGACGGTGCAGATAGACTCTCAAGAAGCTACGCCATCGTCTCTCGAGACGGATGGCTGCCGATGATGATGACTGTGTTCTTCAATTCAGAGATCGTATTCTTCATTTCCTCCTGGCTCTTATTGATAGCTTCCATGTCCTTTTTGATGCTGGCATAATTCTCAGTAAGTTCCTTATAGTTCTTCTGGAGTTCACTGTAGTTTTTCTGGAGTTCTTTGTAGTTTCCGCTGAGCTCATTGAGCTTCTCCATAATACATGCTTTCAATTCCATATCTGATAGTTGGCTCCCCTCTATTTCATTTAGCACTCTTTCTGGGGACTCTGCCTTTCCTTTCGATGGGGGGTTGTTTCTCTGTCTCCCCATTTTTGTGACTCCTATTGTTTGTTGGTGCTTCTTAAAATGATCTGCACTTCCTGGATCTGCCCTTGGTGGCGTCAGATCCTGTACCAGTCTGGGCCTAGGCAGCCTGTTGGAGACTTCCAGGGATCTACTGCCTTTGTCTGTCTCCTTTAGTTGATAATCTATTCAATCTGTGATTAGCCCTCAGGTTTAAGGACCGTGGGTGTGGCAGCTTAATTCCTGTAGGCAGGGCCTTTGCTTCCCCTCAGGCTGACGCCACTTGGCCGGGAATGGTCTGCCTGCAGTGTGGGAATGAGTCAGCCCTGGGACCCGGCCGGCCGCTTCCCCAGCTCTCCCCTCAAAGCCACCACACCATACTCTCCCCAAGCATCTCCAGTCCTCTCTGCCTTTCCTCCGCTTGAGCCCAGGGTAAGTGGGCGCCAAAATATTTTTGTATGTGATCCGCTTAAGAGCTCTTTTTCTCCAGCTGTTTCTCTCTGGCTAGCAAGAAACCCTGTGGCTTTTCGCTTTTCACTGCTGATACTATTTTACTTTCCAGTCTGTTGTTGTAGGCTGGGAAGTTCAGCTGGGGGTTTAGACCCTGCCCTTCTCAGGAGGAATCCCCAGTTGCTGAGCTGTTTCTCAGTCCCTTTAGCTGCCACCCGCGTGAGCCCAGCCAGCCCTTCCGCGTCTCCACACTCCCTACCGGTCACGTTGTGATGTAGCGGCCTTTTTTGTCTCTCCGTGGTTATAAGACTTCTCTTCAGCTGGTGTTCGGTTGGGTATTCCAGATGATTTCTCCAAAATTGCGTTGTAAATCCAGACTAGTTCTGGGAGGAAGTTAGTGTAGCTTCCACTTACTCTTCTGCCATCTTGTTTCTCCTAAAATTTATATTTAAAAGCTCCAAAAAAGCTCAAAATATAATATCTACACCAAAGTGGCAAAATGTTCCCTCTTATGGTTTTTTTGATTTTTTTGCGGGGGACAGTTTAAGAGGTGCAGCTTTTATATTTTGACTTTGAACTATTTAGGACTAAATTTTTAGAATTAAGAGTGATATTTTACCATTAAATTATCTTAGCACCATATTCAAAAATCAAGCTACAATACATGCAAGTTTATTCCTGGACTCTTTCTTCTGTAACAATCTATTTTTATTTTGCCAATACCACCTTATCGCAACTGCTTATTGTAACATACAAATTTTAATTTTCATTCACATAAATGTGTTATTTCTTTTTTAAAAAAGAGTTTATTTATTTATTTTTAGAGAGAGGGAAGGGGAGGGAGAAAGAGAGAGAGAGAAACACTAATGTGTGATTGTCTCTCACATGCCCCCAACTGGGACCTGTCCTGCAACCCAGACATGTGCCCTAACTGTGAATTGAACTGGTGACCCTTTGGTTCACAGGCTGACACTCAACCCACTGAGCCACACCAGCCATGGCTAAATGTGTTATTTTTTTATTTTAACCATGCCTATATAGGTGTGTTTTATTTAATTTACAGTTATTTGTGGGTTTTTCACATATCTCTTTGTAATTTACTTTAAATTAATCATGATGTGGTCATAAAAATTATTCTGTATAATTTTAATTAAAAAATTAATTGACTCATTTTGCATGTTAGCTTATGGTTTAACTTGGTAATTGTTCCACATGCAGTTGAAAATAACTTGTATTTCACTCTTGTTTGGTAGGCCTTGTAAATATCAATTAGCTATTCCAGAGTCTTCTATATATGTATTGGATTTCTGACTACTTCTATTAATTGTTGAGAGGAGTGTACAAAATTTTCAATTTTAACTGTAGATTTGTCTATTTCTTCTTTCATTTCTATCAGGTTGCTTTTCTCATATATTTTAAAGGTTTATTTTTAAGCTTTAAAGTGGACATTTAATAATTTTATGTCCTGTAGACTCTTTTATCATTATAAAATAACAGTTCATTTCTGGTGATAATTCTTGTCGTGTAGGCTGCTTTGTCTAATATTAACACAGTAACTCCAATTTAAAAAACTTTTTTCTTTATTATTGATTATGTTGTTACAGTTGACCCAATTTCTCTCCCCCCTGCTCCCCCCGACCTCCAGTTGTCCCCCCCTTAGTCCATGTCCATGAGTTGTGCATATAGTTATTCTCAACATCTTCCTGTCTACTCCACTCCCTCCTACTCTGCTTCTTAATTCCTGCATCATCTCCCTCTCTTTTCTCCCTTCTCCCTCCCCGCTGACCTCCCCTCATTATGTTCCCCGTACCTATAATTCTTTTTCCCTTCTTGTTGCCTACTTAGTCTGCCTTTGTTTTGATTCCCTAGCTTCTGCTGTTGGTTGTTGTGATAGTTTTCATTTTAATGTTCATAGTTTTGATCCTCCTTCTTCTAAACCAGTCCCTTTAACATCTCATATAACAGTGGTTTGAATCTTACAAACTCCTTCAGTTTTACTTTGTCCTGGAAACACTTTATCTGCCCTTCTATCCTGAATGACAGCTTCTCTGGATAGAGTAATTGTGGTTGCAGGTTTTTGATTTTCATTACTTTGAATATTTCTTGCCAGTCCCTTCTTGCCTGTAAAGTCTCCTTTGAGAAATCCGCTGATAGTCTAATTGGGACCCCTTTGTACATAATTCTCTTCTCTCTTGCTGCTTTTAAGATTCTCTCTTTGTCTTTAATTTTTGACATTTTGATGATAATGTGTCTTGGTGTGGTCCTCCCTGGGTCCAGCCTATTCGGAACTCTCTGTACTTCCTGGATCTGTAAGTCTATTTCCTTCCCCAAGTTAGGGATTATTTTTTCACATAATTTTTCAATTTCTAGTTCTTCTTTTTCACCCTCTGGCAATCGATAATTCGAATGTTTGATTGCTTATAGCTGTCCCAGAGGTTTCTGAGCCTCTCTTCATATTTCTCACTTTTTTTTTCCTCTTTCTGCACTAGTTGACTGTTTGTTCCCTCCCTCAGTTCCAATTTGTTAATTTGATTTATGGCTTTCCCTTCCTCACCACTTGTCTTGTATATATTTTTGTTTATTTTGTATTAGTTCCAGGTATACATCATAGTGGTTAGATAATCATGTACTTTACCAAGTGCTTCATACCATATTTCTTGTACCCTCCTGGCACCATACATAGTTATTGCACTATATTTATTGTTTTCCTTATGCTATACTCTACATTGCTGTGACTACTTTGTAATTACCAATGTGTACTTCTTAATCCATTTACCTCTTTCACCCAGTTCTCAAATGTCTCTCCCCTCAGGCAACTATCAATCTATTCTGTGTGTCTCTATGTCTCTTTCAGCTTTGTTTGCTCATTTATTTTGTTCTTTAGATTCCACATATAGTTGAAATCATATTGTTTTTATTTTTATTTGTTATGACTGTCATTTCATTGAGTATAATACCCTCTAGGTCTATCCATGCTGTTGCAAGATTTCATTCCTTTTTATGGCTAAGCAATTTTTTATTGTCCATATATGCCACCAATTTTTTACCCACTCATTGATGGGCACTTGGTTTAATTTTATATTTTGACTATTGTGAATAATGCTGTAATGAACACAGAAGTGCATATATTCTTTCAAACTAGTGTTTTGTGTTTCTTCTATATACACCCGGATGTGAAATTGCTAGATCATAGTAAGTTACGTTTTTTATTTTTTGAGGATTCTCCATAGTGCCTGCACTAATTTGCATTCCCACCAACAGTGCACATGAGTTCCCTTTACATCACATCCTTGCCAACACTTCTTGTTTGTATATTTATTGATGATAACTATTCTGACAAGTGTGAGGTGATATCTCATTATCATTTTAATTTGCATTTCTCTGATGTTAAGCATTTTTACATACTCATATGCATCTTTTCCTGTGCAGAGCCCTCCCTTCACATGGCCAAATATTAATCTGTTTAATATGATGAAATCTACTGGCCTTGCCCTGCTGACTCCTCCCTAGGAGGATTCTGCACAGGAATGGCGATGACAGTTGGGGAGTACAGGGAGAAATAGCCCTCACACTAGGGCCCAACAATTTCATCTCTCTTTGTGCATCTCTGATACCCGCTGCATCTGCTGGACTTCCAGAACATGTAGAGAACTTTTAAGCCCCTCTCTTGATCTTTGTTCTGTTCCCCTCTCCCTTCTTATAAAAACCTCTGCAATGCCTGAGATGTTGAAATGGGATTCGAGACAAGAGTTCCCCACTTCCAGGTTGCTGACCCTAGAAATAAAACTCTTTCCTTTACATAACACCTGTCCCTTGAGTATTGGATTTCAAACCTGCAGGCAGCCAGACCTGCATTTGGTTACATAGCTACAACCTGTGATTTGAATCTGAACAGAAATACAACATCACCCAAACAAAATCATGATAGAGGATTTAAACAAAAAACAAAGGTGAGGGGGAAACAGGAGATTAGTTTGCCACACCATGAAGATAGAAACAAACTTTATCAGGTATTTGCTGAAGTTTATAAGGTACTAATTTACCTTAAGTGAACAATATTGGGGCCGACAACTTATTGCCATTATAAGACCAGCCCCTCCCCTTTTGCCATACCGCAACACTTCTATCCTACATCAATAGGGTAATTCAGGAATTACTACCTGAAAACAGGGGGAGAGATGCAGTCTTTATCATCTATAGACTTCTCTCTTTCCTCTAAAATATGAATTCAGCAGGCCAGTGATTGTGGGCGGATGAAAAAAATAAATAAACATGGAGAAGTGAACAAGTTTTAAGAAGGGTAAATAATAATTTTTACTCTAGTCAAGCCAAAGTGACATTCCAATGGGGCCTACTGCCAGCAGAGCTTCCCAGAGTCTCATATCTCCCATCTATCAAATGGAGATCATATTGATCGAACACAAGCACCTCTCAGAGCATGTGTGTGTGTTTAATGAGATAATGCATTCTTTGGCCTATTAAATAATAATAAAAACAAAACAACAAACAAAAAGCACTATTTCTACTTTCTCAGGCTTTGTGCTGAATATTACAGTAAAAGAAGAAAAAAGATAGTCCCATTTAGTCTGATACCACCAAATCAACAATAGTATGTTTAATGATAAATAAACTTTTGTAGTGAAACTACATAAAAAGCAAAGGTATAATAAACACACAATTAGGAATAGTGATTAAGTTTGGGGTGAGGGGGATATGTCCTCAAAGTGAGAGGTATACAGGAGCTTTAAAACAGTGATCATGTTTTGTCCTGTAAACTAATACTGAGTATCTGAGTGTTCATTTTATCATTCTGTATGATACTTTCTAGAATTACATGCAATTTATTTGGGGTTATTCATCAAAGCTTACATCATATATTTGGAAATAGAGGCATAAAAACAAATTGATAAATATTAACTATAGGCTTGAGTGTTGACATGCATTGATAAGGGAGTTGGGGTTAATGGGTCAAAGGGAAAGTTTCTCTATAATTCTCACATTTTAGGTTTTCAGAAGGAATAGAAGAGAAAGCATGAAATAGTATATAAAATGAGAAAGAAAAAGAGGATGGCTTTTTTCTATGATTGGGGCAGTTAATGCTTAGGAATGTCAGAGCAAGCTGTTGAAGATAAACTGCCTAGGAGAAACTACAGGATAAAGAGGGAAATGGATGAGTTGAGAAACACACTCAACATAGTGTTTTGGGGCAAGATTTGGGGCAAGTTACTATGTTTCCGGGATTCCGTTTTCTCACCTGTAAAATCAAAGAACACACAAAGGGATGGGAAGATCAGATGATTCACCAGCTTTAAAACTGAGCTTGTTCAGACTCTGTCCTTAGTTTTCACCAGCCAATCTGGGTGCTAAGGGCATTGCTTGCAAAACAACAAAAGAAGAGGGTCAAGAAGAATGCATGCCCTTGCTGTAACCACCTCCCTCAGTTTCAGCAGCTTACTTTAACAGATTGTTAGGGCAAAAAAGGCTTACTGTCAGAGTTATTACTGCATAGTTCTAAAGATTATCACACAGTTTAATTTTTCAGTAGCTTTGACATTAATATTTTATTATAATTACCTGAGAGGTAGGTTAGCCTGGCAAAACCCTTACCCAGTAAGTAATTACCTGCTGGGGACTGAAGGGATAAACCACGTGAGGAGACAATAGAAACATGAAGGAGGACAGAGGTGAGACGTTTACATTCCCAGAGGGTCTATTTTCATATGCAAGAAAACATATAGAGCTTATAAGCACCAAAGGAATGCAAGAACAGGAATAAACAAAAAATCATGAATGTACTATACAGAAAATTAGTTGTGATAATTTGGTTGTAAGAAAAGTGAGAGAAGACATGAGTAGAAGATGAATGAAATGCATGATTGTGCTTAAAAATAATGCTGACGACAGCTAATCTTATTCATGCATACTATGTATCAGACACTAGGATAAATGCTTTTCATATATTATGCCATGCTACTCTTACAACAATTCTTTGAGGTAACTGTTACTATATATCACCATTTTAAAGATGATAAAATGTGATTTACCAAGATTAAGTGACTTATACAAAGTAACACAACTGGTAAACAGCAATGAATATGTTTGAACCTAAGAAGTCTTTCAAAAATTTATCTTTCTTGGACTAAGCAGTACAAATTAGTAGTTACAAAATAATCACAGGGATGTAAAGTGCAGCATAGGGAATATAGTTGATAATATTGTAGAAACTACATATGGTGCCAGGTGGGTACTGGAAATATTAGGGGATCGCTTTGTAAGGCATATATGACTGTTTAACCACTATGCTTTATACTTGAAACTAATACAAAGTGATATTGAATACAAACTATAATTGAAAAATAAAATTTAAAAATATTGCATTAAAAGTTTATCCTTCTTAATGTTACCCTATTTTGTTGATTTGTTCTCTCTTAACTCACTGGTTTCACTATTGAAGTCTATGATCAGCCAGAGGAACAGCTTACCAATGCGGGGAGTTGATCAGAAGTGAGAACCCCTGTGTATGTCACTCACTCATTTTATGTCTCCTACAGGTAGTCAGATGGGAAAATATGAAATACATCAGGCAGCTAATATTTAAATTAATTCCAAGCCTACACTGTTTGCTAGGTCAAATATTCACCTAGCATTCTATTGTTCATTTCAGATTTGTGCCAACGCCTCTGACCAACCTGACTCACTGGAGACCTGTATGGTGAGCTCTATGTTACAGTGTTCTTTCCAAAAATCTGCATCAGTTTATTTCTTATCAACTTCAGGGTCTATGAAAAATATATGCAAGGCAATTCACTTAGCTCTAAGCAGTGAATGTGTATGTATGTGTGTGTGTTTGTGTGCACACATAGGAGTGGTAGAAAATTAAGACTGACTTTTCAGAAGCATTTCCCCAGCTTCCATGGGTAAATGAATTCAGCACATGCAATTAGTCAAACTATCTTTGGTAGCATGTTTTATTAAATTCTCACAAAATCATAAAATGAATCAGAATTAAATCTCAATATGATAATGACACAAAATCAGTAACTCACAGTGGAGGTATTCACATTACATTATTGATCAAAGTGTGGTTTGATCAGAATTATTTATTGTATAGACTAAGAATAACATAGAAACCGAATCTTGCAACAACAAGAGGGGCTGAATAGACCACAAGGGGACTACATGCAGGATCTAGGGCTGAAAAAAGATACTTAGGCTGGTGGTAGAAAGCCTGGTGAACAAAGAGGGTTGGCATTATTAGATTGCGGTTAATGAAAGCAATCAACATTAAGGTGCCGAAGATGAATAAATGGGTTTTTGCAACAGATGGGAGGATTATATTGATGAGGAAACCAGAGCAAATGCTATGTGTAAATCCAAGAAATTATTATCAA
Organism: Furipterus horrens; assembly: GCF_987537825.1. Lineage (NCBI taxonomy): Eukaryota > Metazoa > Chordata > Mammalia > Chiroptera > Furipteridae > Furipterus > Furipterus horrens. The sequence goes on along the minus strand of NW_028327175.1, from coordinate 172,473,686 downwards.
CAAATGTAAGTAAGTACTATAGACTCAGGCACAGAGCCATAGTCTCTATGTGGAATTGGAGTGTATAAAACTGATCCAGTTGAATGAAATTACAATAGTATTAGAAAGGTTTATAAAAATTATATTCAAGAACATAAAACAAATATGAAATCTATTTACTTCAAATGAAGGCTGGCATAGAATACTAGTTATTCGATGGTAGGTTAAGCTCGAGTAATAAAGAATCTCCCAAATCTCATTAGTTTACTGCTCTCAGGATGGGGGCTAGGTAGGTAGGCTGGAGGGATTGAGCAAAAAAAAAAACCTCATGGACATAACAACAGTGTGGCGATTGCCTGGGGGAGGGGGGAAGGGAGTGGAAGAGGGTATAGGAGGGTAAAGGGGGGATAAATGATGATGGACAGAGGTATGACTTGGGGAGTGGTGAACACACTGTGCAGATGTGTGCTGTAGAATCATGTGCCTGAAATCTGTATAATTTTGTTAATCAGTATCACACTGATAAATTCAATAAAAAGAAAAAAAACAAAAAACATTTATTTTCTGTTTTTGATATATTTCCATCAAAAGTTGACTGGAAACCCTCACTTGTGTTATCACTGTGTCCTTCTTTGGGACCCAGGCAAACCGAGTGACTACTTTCAGAAATATTTTTAGTCACAAAGATAGAGGGAAAAATGCATGACATAAGCATTGGCTCTTCATATCTTTGCCATGAAGAAAATATATCATTTCTTCTCAAATTCACTAGTCAAAGCAAATCATATAGCAGGACAGAGTTCAATAGGGTGAGGCACATATAATTAAACAACAAGTTGAACTGGAGAGATGTGAAAAATAATAGAATCTGCTAGGACTTGTTATAACGTAACTTGATTTTGAGCCAATAGAATGTGGGAATTAGTCAAGGTATGAACTCTTAATACACTTTCTAGAGTAGGTTTTAGCCTAGAAAATGAGAAAGATGAACTTCTGTTATAAGTCAAGATTCCTAGACAGATTTGTGTATTGGCACATGTCCCTGTGTGTGTGAGGGGTATGTAGGGGGATGGGGGGTGGAAAATGCAGGATGAGAATTAACTAAAAAGGAATATAAAGGATTAAATGGTTTAAGTGGATAAGAAAAAAGTGTAAAATTATGGAACCAAAGAAAAATTCAAGCTTTACTCTCTGGGACTTAAATTCTGTTCTCCTGGAGGGGAAAAGGAAGAAAATTGGCACAACACCAACAGTCTTCTATACGATAAAGATGTTACAATAAATTTTTATTTGATTTCTCCAACACCCATCTAAGATTAATACATAGATCAAATATCAACACCCCCTATTCTGAAGAGGAAGACATTTGAATCTAACAGAAGACTACAAAGTTGAAGGTTCAGGTGTTTAACGTTACTACAAGTTACTTTTACAATCCATTAATAATATGATGTCCTGCCATTTCAACTACCTACACAGCTCAAAAACATTTCCCACACAGTATGGGGTGCATATAAATCTATAGCTGCAAAAAAAAAGCCAAATCTGGTGGGAAGCTATCTTGAAAGAAGCAAAAACTAAAATTTCTGAAATCACTCCATTAATCAGACATCAATTTTAGACGGCTGGTTTGGCTCAGTGGATTGAGCGTCGGCCTGCGAGCTAAGTGTCGCTGGTTCGATCTTCCAGTCAGGGCACATCAGAGAAGGAAAACTCTGACTCCAAAAAACCTCCGCTGCCTTGCGGCATACCTCTTCAGGGGAAAGGCTAAGGGAGTAAACCCCGACAGAAAATCCGGAGCCGGAGTCCCTAAGGCGGTTCGACGTTGTAGTCAACACCGGCAACTCCTGCGGCGCACCTGAAGCCAAGCTGTATTGACTCCGTCTTTCCCTTGGACCCTTCAGCTGCGAAGAGAGGGGGGGTCTGCTGCATGGGCAACAGCAGACCCTCCATATCACCCTGCCCAGGCTCTGTAGCTTCAGCTTCACTGGAGAGGACACTCCAGCATCATCGCAAGATGTCGATTCAACACGGGAGGAGACAGATACCGTGTCACTCCCGAGTTGGACTGCACAGCCATTCTCGGCGGTGCAGATAGACTCTTAAGAAGCTACACCATCGTCTCTCGAGACGGACGGCTGCCAACGAATTTTAGACGGGCTCTCAAGTTCAAGATTGTAACACACTGCTTGCATCCAGCTTTTACTTTTGCTGCAGAGAGAATCCCTTATTCCAGGCTTAGCAAAGCTTCTTGTTCAAAGAACAGTTTTACAGAGATACTGTTTCTTTTTGAATGGTAGATGCTTAATGGTGCCTGTTATTTGACTTATCCTCGGGAGGCTGCCTTGCAGCTGACCATCTTGTATAAATGTATCCAGACAACTGTGACCAGCTGTAATCTAAGTCCACAGGTGAGATGCGTAGTAGGTTTCTCATCCTTGTGCATTTGGTATTCCTCATGAATAGTTTAAGTCCTGAACCTTGTTAGAGAATAACGCAAGTTGCAAAAAGACCTTGGATATAGAACATGGCATTTTCCCTTACCTCTGTAAAGTCATGTCTATTCCTGTTTGGCTGCCAATGCTGTTTGGGTGCTATCTGTCAGGGATATTTTTGAGTGGTGAATAAACAGTCATATATTTTGCAGTTTATTGCTCTGTATGAACATAGGCCATTTGTCAGATAACCAACCAAGAACCATTTCAGACAACATGCTCTCTTAAAATATTAAGTAGAGTTACTGATATGAACAATTCTGTCAGTAGAAGGAAAATAATTTTGGTTGCTGATAGACTTTGGCTTCTGACAAATTTTATGTGAAATGCCACATAAATGGGTACTTAGAATAAAAAAAAATTGTAAAGATCTCCTTAAGAGTTTTTAATTACTGAGACATGTTCATTCTTGTTAAATAAAAATCTACATTCCAACATTTAATTAATTAAATTCATACTTCACTAACAGCATGCAATCCATTAAACTCAATTTATCAACTGTATAATGTTCGTGCAATAATTTTACTTATATTAATATGATAACTGGAAATACATTACACAAACTCTCTTATTCTTATATTCATAGTTAAACCTGCTGACAGATATTAAATTTACCAATATAAAAATAAAGTTTTCCTAGGTCATTCAATTAAATTTTCAGAAAACCACTACCCTTGTAAATAAAAATATCCATTATCTTGCTCTGTACAGTTACTTCTGTTTGGAAAAAATTTCTTTAGATTTAATATTCTATTGGCACAAAGCACTTAGCATAAAAAGTTAAATTTTTGTTGAGAATCACAGAAGAGAAAAGCAGCATCCCTTGTTTTAAATGGTCATGGAGCTGAGCAAGCAAGAACATTTAAGTGGATAGTGAAATCATGTTACAAACCACACTTTTCCTAGTTTTTGAGGATTGGCAAAGAAAGGAAGCATATGTCATGAATTTCATAGCCTTGAATTATTTATTTTAATTAATTTTTGAGATAGATAAATCATAAAAATAATCTTTATTTTATGTATCTATTTCTATAATTTTTAATATGTTCAGCAAGTACTCATTGCTTTTATTTAAAAAACTTTTCTAGATGACAAGAACTTTATTTTTTATTTAATTTTATTCTTTTTAAAATTTTTATTGTATTTTTTTATTAACATTTAGTCCCCTTATATCCCACTTCCCCCACAATCACCACACATTGCTTTTAAATATATTTAAAAATAGTGTGCAGTATATAAGATTTTATAAAAGGAAATGCATAGGAATTATATAAAGATTAAATATTATAACAGACATAAAATTGCTTAATATTATATTTCTTTGTAATGAAGTTGTAGATATTTTTGTTTTTATTTTTTTATTGTTTATTTATTTATTCATTTTTCTTTCTTTTATTTTTTTGTTTTTTCAATACGGTTGTCCCATTTTCCCCCCATTGCTCCCCCCACCCAGCCCATCCCTTCTCCCACAATCATATCCCTCCCCGTTGTCCATGCCCATGAGTCATTTATACACATTCCTTGATTAGACTCTTCCCTTACTTATCCCCCTTCTCTCCCATCCCCCGCACCCCTACTGACTACTATTCTACTCTTTGTCCTATTTAGTTTGTTTGTTTGTGTTGCTCTTTAGTTTCCTGTATTAGGTGATATCATATGGTATTTTTCTTTCTTTGCCTGGCTCATTTCACTAAGCATAATTCTCTCTAGTTCCATCCATGTTGCCAGAAATGGCAGGAGTTCCTTCTTTCTTTCTGCTACATAGTATTCCATTCTGTAAATGTACCACAGTTTGGGGATCCACTCATCTACAGATGGGCACTTAGGCTGTTTCCAGCATTTAGCTATTGTAAACAGGGCTGCTATGAACATAGGGGTGCATAAGTTTTTTTGAATTAGGGTTTTAGAATTTTTCAGGTATAATCCTAGCAGTGGAATCGCCGGTTCAAAAGGCAGTTCCATTTTTAGTTTTTTTGAGGTAATTCCATACTGTTTTCCATAGTGGCTGCACCAGTCTGCATTCCCACCCACAGTGCACTAGGGTTCCTGTCTCTCCACATCCTGGCCAGCATTTGTTGTTTGTTGATTTGTTGATGATGGCCATTATGACTGGTGTAAAATGGTATCTCATTGTGGTTTTTATTTGCATCTCTCTGATGGCCAATGATGCTGAGCATTTTCTCATGTGCCTATGGACCTTCTGTATGTCCTCTTCAGAGAAGTGTTTGTTCAGGTCCTTTGCCAATTTTTTTATTGGGTTGTTTGTTTTCTTGATATTGAGTCATATAAGCTCTTAATATATTTTGGAGATCAGTCCACTGTCTGTGATATCATTGACAAATATGTTTTCCCATATGGTTGGTTTCCTTTTCATCTTGCTGATGTTTTCTTTTGCTGAGCAGAAACTCTTTAGTTCGATGTAGTCCCATTTGTTTATTTTTTCCTTTATTTCTCTTGCCTTAGGACATGTATCCATGAAGATATTGTTCCGTGGGATATCTGAAAGTTTCCTGCGTATGTTTTCTTCTAGGACTTTTATGGTGTCATGGCTTACATTTAAGTCTTTGATCCATCTTGAGTTTATTCTTGTGTGTGGTGTAAGTTGGTGGTCTAGTTTCATTTTTTTTGCACGTCCCTGTCCAGTTCTCCCAGCACCATTTGTTAAAGAGGCTCTTCTCAATCAATTTTATGTTCCTTCCTCCTTTATCAAAGATTAGTTGACCATAGAGGCCTGGGTTTATTTCTGGGCTTTCTATTCTGTTCCACTGATCTATATGTCTGTTCTTATGCCAGTACCAGACTGTTTTGATCACAGTGGCTTTGTAGTATTGTTTGATATCTGGTGTTGTGATTCCTCCTGCTGTGTTCTTCTGTCTCAATATTGCGTTTGCTATTCGGGGTCATTTTTGGTTCAATATGAATTTTTGGAGTATCTGTTCTAGGTCTGTGAAACATGTCATTGGTATTTTAATAGGGATTGCATTGAATCTGTAAATTGATTTGGGTAGTATGGCCATTTTGATGATGTCGATTCTTCCCATCCAAGAACATGGTATTTGCTTCCATTTATTTGTATCTTCCTTAATTTCTATTTTCAATGTTACATAATTTTCAGAGTACAGGTCTTTTATCTCTTTGGTTAAGTTTACTCCTAGGCACTTTATTTTTCTTGTTGCTATAGTAAATGGTATTTTCTTTTTTTGTCTCTGTCTCTGAGATTTTATTGTTGGTGTACAGAAATGCCTTAGATTTCTGTATATTTATTTTGTACCCTGCTATTTTGCCAAATTCACTTATTATGTCGAATAGTCTTTTAGTGAAGTTTATAGGGTTTTCTAGGTATACTATCATGTCATCTACATATAATGATAGTTGTACTTCTTCTTTCCCAATTTGGATGCCTTTTATTTCTTTTTCTTGTCTGATTGCTGTGGCTAGGACTTCCAACACTATGTTGAATAGGAGTGGAGAGAGTGGACAACCTTGTCTAGTTCCTGAATTCAGGTGGAATGCTTTCAGTTTTTGTCCATTGAGTATGATGTTGGCCTCAGGCTTCTCATATATAGCCTTGATAATGTTAAGGTATGCTCCCTTTGTTCCTATTTTGCTGAGTGTTTTCATCATAAATGGTGTTGTACTTTATCAAATGCTTTTTCTGCATCTATTGATATGATCATGTGATTTTTGTCTTTCATTTTGTTTAGGTGATGTATTATATTTATTGATTTGTGAATATTAAACCATCCTTGCATCCCTGGGATAAATCCCACTTGATCGTGGTGTATGATATTTTTGATGTGCTGCTGGATCCTGTTTGCCAATATTTTATTCAGGATTTTAGCATCTATGTTCATCAGTGATATTTGCCTGTAATTTTCTTTCTTTGTTGTGTCTTGACCTGGTTTTGGGATTAGGGTAATACTGGCTTCATAGAAAGAGTTTGGGATTTTTCTCTCTTCTTTGATTTTTTGGAATAGTTTGAGGAGGGTAGGAGTTAGTTCTTCCCTAAATGTTTTGTAAAATTCATCTGTAAAGCTATCCAGTCCAGGGCTTTTGTGTGCAGGGAGATTTTGGGTTACTGTTTCAATTTCCTTCTTTGTTATTGGTCTGTTGAGACTTTCTACTTCTTCTTGATTCAGTTTTGGAAGGTTATGTTTCTAGAAATTTGTCAATTTCTTCTAGGTTGTCAAATTTCTTGCTATACAGTTGTTTGTAGTAATTTCTTACTATCATTTGCATTTCCATGGTATCAATCGTGATTTCTCCTCTTTCATTTCTGATTTTGCTTATTTGGGTCTTCTCTCATTTTTTTCTTGATAAGCCTGGCTAGAGGCTTGTCGATTTTGTTTATTTTTTTGAAGAAACAGCTCCTAGTTTTGTTAATCTTTTGGATTGTTTGTTTAATCTCTATGTCATTTAACTCTGCTCTGCTCTTGATGATTTCCTTCCTTCTTTTTGCCCTAGGCTTTGTGTGTTGTTGTTGTTCTAGTTCTTGTAGCTTTAGGGTTAGATTTTTTATTTGAGATTCTTCTATCTTTTTCAGATATGCTTGTATTGCTATGAACGTCCCTCTTAGGACTGCTATTGCTGTGTCCCATAGGTTTTGGGCTGTTGTGTTTTCATTATCATTAGTTTCTAGGAATTTCTTTATTTCTTCTTTGATGTCATTGTTAACCCATTCATATTTTAATAGCACATTATTTATTCTCCAGTAGTTTGGGTGTTTTTGATTGTTTTCTCTGAGGTTGATTTTTAGTTTCAAGGCATTGTGGTCTGAAAAGATGCTTGATATGATTTCAATTTTCTTGAATTTGTTGAGCCTTGTTTTGTGTCCTATCATTTGGTCTGTCTTTGAAAATGTCCCATGTGCATTTGAAAAGAATGTATATTTTGCTTCTTTGGGGTGAAAAGTTCTATATATATCAGTCAAGTCCATGTGGTTTAGTGTGTTGTTCAATTTCTCTATATACTTGGTGTTTCTTTGCTTCGATGATCTGTCTATTGTTGATAATGAAGTGTTGAAGTCCCCTACTATGAGTGTGTTGCTGTTAATATTCTTCTTGTGGTCTTCTAGTATTTGCTTTATGTATTTGGGTGCTACTATGTTGGGTGCATATATGTTTATCTGTGTTATATCTTCTTGATGGATTGTTCCTTTAAGTATTATGAAATGTCCTTCTTTGTCTCTTTTTATTGCCCTTGCTTTGAAATCTGTTTTGTCTGATATGAGGACTGCTACCCCGGCTTTCTTTTCTTTTTCTGGTCCGTTTGTTTGGAATATTTTTTTATATTTCTTTACTTTCAGTCTATGTAAATCTTTTGTTTTGAGATGTGTTTCTTGTAGACAGCAAATATGTAGGTCCTGTTTTCTTATCCATTCCATTACCCTATGTCTTTTAATCGGAGCATTTAATCCATTTACATTTAAGTTTATTACTGACATGTATTTATTCATTTCCCTTAGTACCTGTGTTTCTTTTTTCTTCTTTTTTCTTAGAACATTCCCTTTAGCATCTCTTGCAATGCTGGTTTGGTGGAGATGTATTCTTTTGTTCTTCCTTTGTCTGAGAAACTTCTTATTTCACCTTCCATTTTGAATGAGAGTCTTGCTGGGTAGAGTATTGTTGGTTATAGGCCTCTGTTTTTCATTGCTTGAAATATTTTTGAGCATTCCCTTCTGGCTTGTAGTGTTTCTGTTGAGAAATCGGTCGATAGCGTTATTGGAGCTCCCTTGTATATTATTTGCTGTTTTTCTCTTGCTGCTTTTAGGATTCTCTCTTTGTCTTGGAATGTTGCCATTTTAATTATGATGTGCCTTGGAGTGGATTTTTTGGGGTTCCTCTTCATTGAAACTCTCTGTGCTTCATGAACTAGTATAACTTTTTCTCTCATCAGGTTGGGAAAATTTTCTGTCACTATTTCTCCTAACAGTTTTTCTATTCCTTGTTCTTCTGATCGCTCTTTAATTCCAATGTTTCTGACATTGTTTTTCCTTATGCTATTCTGGAATTCCCTTACATCTTGTTCATATTTTTTCAATCTTTTTTCATTTTGCTGTATTGTCTGGGAGTTTTTCTCTACATTATCTTCTAACTCACTAATCTAATTCTCTGCTTCATTTAGTTTGCTTTTGACTGATTCTACTGTGTTTTTCAGTTCAGAGATTGAATTCTTCATTTCTTCCTGGTTCTTTTTAATAGTTTCTATGTCTGTTTTTATGCTGGTATGGTTCTCTGCAAGTTCCCTGTAATTTTCTTGGAGCTGTTGGTAACTTCCTTGGAGGTTGTCATAGTTGTTTTTAAGGTTGTCAAGTATATTGAGCTTCTTCACCACCATTGTTTTGAATTCCATGTCTGACATTTGGGCTATGTCTATTCCATCTACCTTTGTTTCTGGCGATTCCTCTTTTCTTTTCATTGAGAGGCTATTTCTGCATCTTACCATGTTGGATTCTTCTTGTTTGTTTCTGTTTTTTGGGTTCGTCTGCTTTGACTTCCCACCTTTGTGGTATGAGTTTTTTAATAGGAGATCTGGGGGTTTCAGTGGTGCAGTCTCTTTGATCTCCCAAGCCTGATGTTCTCGGGTTATCCTTTATGTCATTTGTTTATGCTGTCTGGTTATTTTTCAGATGCTCTTGGGTAGGATCTTCCTTCTGGCTAATTGATTGAGAGTCACTCTATCCACTTTGTCTTGAGTTCTTTTTTGGAGATGCTGTTAAAAACATAAACACACAGCCCAGGCAGGAGACCCACACCCTCAAAAATATCCCCCACCCTCTATACCACTATTGTGAGCCAACGAGCCAGTATTAATATATATGTACAGAGATTAGAGCTTTTATACTATAGGAAGAATAGATGAGTCATTTTTAGGGAGGAAAAATATGATTTTTGAGAGAGGGAATGATAGATTAATAATATTTGAGACTATGCAAGTCAGTAGGTAATATTTATATTGTATGTTAATAACAATGGAAGAAAAGGAGGGAAGAATGAAGAATATAGTACGAAAGTGGGATTGTATAGTAATGGATTTATATAGTAGTTATATTCTATTTATTTAGAGTGAAAGGGAGGCTAAACTAGACACACAAACAAATAAACAGCAATTAAAGAGAAATGATAAGGAGAGATTATATGAAACAAATTAGAGATCTAGGGTTTTTTTTGTTTTTTGTTTTCCTTTCCCTTTAAGGAAGAAAAAGAGAAACAAGGAATGTTTTTACTCAGTTCAGCCTTTGTGTGTCGTCTTCTTTTTCTGTGTCCACAGCTGGTCTAATGAGGCACGTCAGAGGTTACTGTTTCTTGCAGCAGTAGTGTGTGCCCATGGTGGCTGGCAGGGCGTGTCCCTTTGGCACCTGTTGCAGCTAGCCAAGGTGCCTTTGCATGCGTGCCCCTGTACACCAAGGCGGCCGGAGAGCTTGCCTCAGGCTTGCCATCTCTTACCTCTTAGGGCGGGTCCCCAGACACTTGGACACAGTGGAAGTGAGAGATTGGCGCCTATTGAAGCTGGCCGAGGTGCTTTTGTGCTCACGCGCCCATGCAAGGCGGCCGGAGAGCTAGCCTCAGTCTTGCCGAGCCATGCTCCCAGAATTGGTCTCTCGCCTCTTAGGGCAGGGCCCCGGACACTTGTACACAGTGGAAGTGAGCATCTGTGAGTTGCTGCAATCCGCTGTTCCCGTGCCACAGCCGCCTGCCACTCCCACACCTGCCTGCGGGGGCACTAGCAGAGCCTGAGCAAGTTTTCTGCGCTCTGGCCTGGCGCCCACTGGAGCTGGCCAGGGGTGTTTGCGCACAGTCTTCTGCGTGTCCAGTGGGCCCTCCCTGTGCCAATTGGAGCACTGTTCTTGTGTCTGTTGGGGCATGTCCAAGGGGCACCTGTACGCGCGGCCCTGTGCACCTGGTCCAGTGAATGAGGGCACTTCCCTATGCGCACCCTAGCGACCCAAGCGGAGGGTTGGGGAGTGGACGAGCATGCCTCTACATCTGCACTCTTCAAGAATGTCCCACCACCCCCAAACTTTCTACCCCTCTCCACAGTCCATAAGAGAAAAATATAAAGGTAAATTATGTTCTCACTTGCACAGCAGTACGCTGTCTCCTGTCCTTCAGTGCCAATGCCACCTGGTCGAGTCCTGTCACTGCCAATGGGCAGAGATCCGCTCTCCTATAAACTCCTCTCTGGAAAAGCCTGTGGTTGCCAAAAAGCCTTTGTGTACTTCCAGCTGCAGCTTGGGCAGCCACTCCAGTCAGGAATCCCATCTCATCCCTTTTTCCTCCACTATCCTCACTAAACAGGTTGTTCCCAGATGGTTTTTCTCTAATCCAGCAGTGCCAAGGCACAACTCCTGCCAGTGTCCAGCTGCTCACTGAGATGTTCTGTCTGCAATTAGTCCAAACTACAGCCAGGTCTCGGGAGCCTGAAAGCGCAGCCTCCCCTCACTCCTCCGCCATCTTCTCTCTCCCTGATTTCCTTCTTGATCTCATTGTTAACCCATTCATTATTTAATAGCATGTTATTAAGTCTCCAAGAGTTTGAAGTCTTCAAGTTTTTTTCCTTGTGGTTGGTTTCAAGTTTGAAGCCATTGTGATCTGAGACAATGCTTGATATAAATTCAACTTTCTGGAATTTGTTGAGTCTTGTTTTGTGTCCTACCCTGTGGTCTACCTTTAAAAATGTTCCATATGTGTTTGAAAAGAATCTATATTTTGATTCTTTGGGGTGAGATGTTCTTATATATCAATTAATTTTATTTGATCTAGAGTGTTGTTCTGGACCTCAGCATCCCTGGTGATTTTTTGCTTTGAAGATCTGTCCATTGTTGACAATGGGGTGTTAAAGTCCCCTACTATGAGTGTGTTGCTCTTGATATCTTTCTTGAAGTCCTCTAAGATGTTTCTTATATATCTGGGTGCTCCTATATTGGGTGCATATATGTTTAAAAGGGTTACATATTAATGGATTGTTCCCTTAAGTATTATGGTAATTTCCTTCTTTGTTTCTTATTATAACCTTTGTTGTGAAATCTGTTTTGTCTCATATAAGTATTGCTATTCCAGCTTTTATTCATGTCCATTTACTTGAAATAATATTTTTATCCCTTCACTTTCAGTCTTTGTAGATCTTTTGTTCTGAGGTGGGTCTCTTGTAGACAGCATATATGTGGGTCATGTTTTCTCATCCATTCAGCTGTCCTATGTCTTTTGATTGGTGCATTTAATGCACTTACATTTAAGCTCATTATTGGTAGGTACTATTCATTGTCATTTTTCCCCTTTGTACCTGTGTTCCTCTCTGTCTCCCTCTGTTTCCTCATCTTCTTAAGGCAGACCCTTTTGCATTTCTTGCAATGCCAGTTTGATGGAGATGTATCCTTTTGCCTTCTTTTGTCTTGCAAACTTCTTATTTCATCTTCTATTTTGAATGAGAGCTTTGCTGGGTAGACTAGTCTTGGTTGTAGGCCTTTGTTTTTCATTGCCTTGAATATTTTCTGCCATTCTCTTTTGTCTTGTAGTGTTTCTGTTGAGAAATAAGCTGATAGCCTTATCAGAGCTCCCTTGTATGTTACTAGCTGTTTTTGTTTTTCTGCTTTTAGGATTATTTCTTTCTCTTTGAGTTTTGCCATTTAAATTATGATGTGTCTTGGAGTGGGGCTATTTGGGTTTATCTTCATTGTATTCTCAGTGCTTCCTGGAGTTGTGTGACTTTTTCTCTCATCGAGTTAGGGACATTTCTGTCATTACTATTTCAACCAGGTTTTCTATTTCTTGCTCCTCTTCTTCTCCTTCTGACACCCCTATTATATGGATATTATTACAGTTCATGTTGTTTTGCAGCTCTCTTAAAACCTCTTCATTCTTTTTCAGTCTATTTTGTTTTGTTGTCTTGTCTGGGAATGTTTTTCTATGATGTTCTCCAGCTCACTGATCCAATCTTCTGCTTCATCTATCCTTCTTTTGATTTATTCTACCATGTTCCTCAATTCTGAAATTGTATTCATTTCTTTCTAGCTCTTATTGATAGTTCCTATGTCCTTTTTAATGCTGGTGTATTTCTCAGTAAGTTTCCTATAGCTTTCCTAGAGTTCTTCATAGTTCCTCTAGAGTTCTTTGTAGTTCTCTTTGAGCTTTCTGAGCTCATTGACCTTCCCTGTAATCATTATTTTGAATACCATGTCTGATAGTTTGCTTGCTTCTATTTTATTTAGCACTGTTTCTGAGGATTCTTCATTTCCTTTTTGATGGGGGCTTGTTTTTTTGTCTCTCCATTTTTTGTGACTTTTCTTGTTTGTTCCTACTTCTTAGGTTGATCTTCTTTGATTTCCTGTCTGTATCTGTGGCCTTCTGTGTTAGGAGACCTGTGGGATTCTGTGGTGCAGTCTCCTTGATATCCTGAACTTGATGCTCCTAGGTTGCCCTTTATGCCATTTATTTGGGCTGTCTGGTTCTATTTGGATTTTTGTTGTTGTGTTGCCCTTTGGTGGTCCTTCCCTCTGGATGGTTGACTGAGAGTCACTCCTCCCACCACGTCTTGTATATGTTGTAGAAGTGCACTTTCTTTACTTACTGATTCTGCACCTGGTGATGTCAGACTGTGTCCCAGTTTGGGCCTATGCAGCCTGTTCAAGGCTACCAGATATCTAATATCTTTTGTCTATTTCCCTCAGTTGCTAATCTATTCAATAAGTGATCAGCTGTTAGGCTTAAGCACTAAGGGCAAGGCAGACTCATTCCTCCGCGCGAGGCTATTACTTCCTGTCAGGCTGACACCACTTGGAGGGGAGTGGTCTGCATGATGTATATGGGATGAGTCAGCAGTGGGACCTGGTCAGTTGCTCCCTCACTTCTCTCCTGAAGCCACCACTTCAAACTTTCCTTAAGCATCTCTAGTCCACTCTCCCCTCCCTTTGTTGGAGCGCAGTATAAGTGGGCGCCAATGTATTTTCATACGTGGTCCCTTTAAGAACTCTCTGTCTCCAGCTGTCTCTCAGGACAGCAAAAAAACCCACATCTTTTCACGTTTTACAGGTGGATGTTAGTTTAGTCTTGCCTCATTTTTTTAGGCTGGGAATTCGAGCTGGGGGTTTCAACCCCACCCTTCTCAGTGGGAACCCCCAGCTGCTGAGATGTTTTTCCATCCCTTCAGCTGCCACCTATGGGAGCCCAGCCAGCCCTCTCACATCTCCACAGTTCTTACCAGTCATGCTGTGATGAAGCAGCTTTTTCTCTCTGTCTGTGTTTATAAGGCTTCTCTCCAGCTAGTCTTCAGTTGGTTATTCCAGATGATTTCTCCACAGTTACACTGTAATTCCAGATTGGCCCTGGGAAGAGGATAGTGTAATTTCCACTACTCATTTACCATCTTGAGAATGATTAGTTTATGGGCTAATTTTCAATATTTGGTTTAAGCTATTCCACAAATATGTTGTTTCAGAAGTTGTGTATCCAGCTACAAAACAACACGTGAATACACACATAGCCTGATACAGATGAATTTTAAAAAATGTTTTAAAAATACTATGTGCTGGAAATTGTTCATTAAATTCAAATTTAGCGATGTTTTGTTTTTCCTTTCTTTTTTGTCCCTTTAACTTAGGTAATAAAAGTAAAACTTTATGAGATCTTTACAAAAAGTATCCAGCCATGTGCTATGAAAAACACAGATATTTACTGAAGAAGATAGAAGATACAAGAAACATTGTATATAGGAAAATGATGTCTCAGTCCCATTAAAAGTAGGCACATTGGGATCACACATAATTTTTCCTAGCATCTCTTCCACTGTTCACAACTCTGTAAAATCCTTTGCTGTAATTGTCATTAGCTATCTTGTTGTATTTTCCTGAATCTCGTCAACAGTCTGAAATCTCTTCCCTTTCAAAGGTGATTTTAGTTTTGGGAAAACCTAGACGTAGCCCGGCACCAAATTCAAGCTGTAGGTTGGGGGCTAAATCACCTGGGTGATTTGATGTTTTGCTAAAAATTTCTGCTGGAAATGTGATGCGTGAGCAGGTGCATTGTCATTATGAAGTTGCCAATCATCAGTTCCCATAGCTACAGCTCTTTTTATTGTATTGCGTCTGTCAACAGATGAAGGACATTGAGGAAATACTCCTTATTAATTATTTGGCTTGGATAGACATACTCCTATTGGGTAACACCTTCCCAATGAAAAAGCACAGTTAACATGGTCTTGATCTTTCTGTGTTTTTGGCATGCCTCTTCTTTTGGTGTGGAGAATCAGGTGACTTCCATTGGAATGATTGGGCCTTCCTTTCCTGAGCATAGCTGTAGTCTCACTATTCATCTCAGGTTACAATGTTCTTGAGGAAATGTGGTTCATTGGTAGTGGTTTGAATCAAGTCATTAGCAACTGCAGCACAATGTTCCTTCTGCTCTTGTAGCAGAGGCCATGAAATGAATTTTGTCATGAGGCATTTTATGCCAAGATGCTGCATCAAAATCTCAGACCTAGTAGTTTTTGTATCCCCATCAGCTTCTAGTTCTCACCCTGTCAATTTCTAATCTCTGTTGATTTCAGTCCATACATGTTCAGCATTCTCAGGTGTTCTGCTTATTTCTGGCCTTTCAGAATATAGGTCACTTTCAACAGATTCTCAACCATCTTTGAAGCATTTATGCCACACTTTTATTTGCACTACACTCATTGCATTGTCTCTAAGAACCTTCTAGATCATCCAGTTAGTTTCTGCAGAAGAATGTTCAAGTTTAATGCAAAATTTGATGCAGATTCATAGCTCTACTCACTCATTTTGAATGCGATGGTCACACAGTACACATGTTCACTCAAAGGCATATACTGCCCCCACTTATCAGTACAGTGAAGTCATCATTGTTCATGCATGTGCATTTCAGTCCACTCTCCTTGGCTGCCAGGTTACATCAATGTGTGAATCATTCTCATTATGTTAACAATGGCTGAACTTTTTCTGGACAGACCTTGTTTATATATACACAATTAACATTTTCATTCTCTCTGCTGTGTATTTTATAAAATGTCCTGGTGATAAATTAAA